>NC_052613.1:26880727-27118079 GCF_016545825.1 Eucalyptus grandis
GATCATCACGACACAGTAAGATCGATTAGAAATCGGAGATAGGTTGACTCGACAAAGGTATGTGATTAAGTGTGGGTGATTCCACCTAATTGCACAATTCTTGTCGATCGGCACTAGACCGATTATTCTATCGTTTTGATACCCCGTGTCTGTATTTGAAACCTTGAGATTTTTATGACAATTGAGAGTCGTCAATGTATCGAAGATGTACTTTGTGGCTTGAGAATAATCAATCACAGGTCAAATGCACGAAAATTTCCTAAAAACTACCTGGTAGATTAGGACGCACTAAATTCGCATCGAATGGAAATTAACCGTGAAATCGAACCCAATTCAGAAATTGAGAGTTCTGTCAAGTCACAATTCTTTTTAGGAACGTCGACTCATCTTCGAAAGATTTTTCTACAAATCGAGATTTTGGCGGAAAAGCAAAGTAAGGCCATTTTTGTTCAAGATTGTCAAATGGCCGTTTTGATCGAATCTTTGGGAAGCAAGTTGGATCATTTGATGGGGAAAAGTCATAAGAAGGTTGAGGACACATGGGTTAATTTAATTGAGTTTCAATTGGATGGAATTGATTGAGAATTGATTGAATTAAGTGTACGAGATTTTATGCCATGGCGAAAAAAGAAATTGGACCCATTGGACTAAGATTGTGAGAAATTGGAGATAGTGGAACATGACATCATGGTGGGCCAATTTTTGGGAGATTAAATAAAGAGAAAAATAAAAAGGAATGCCCCCTTTTTCCTTCTCTCTCCTCCCTCTCCCAATCGTGCGACTCCTTCGGCCCCTCTCCATCTTCTTCATCTTCTTCTTCTTTGAAAACCCAGCCAGCCGAAGAAGCCGCAGCGGAACCAGCAGCCCACCGTAAGCCCACCGGAGGCCATCGCACGCCCACCCGCGCCTCCGCCTCCCTCTCTTCCCTCCCCGCTGCCGGTCGACCAGCTCCTTTCTTCCTCCTGTTTGTATCTTTGCAAACCCAGAAAACTGCAGAGGAGAAACCTAATCAACCCCGCACACCGTCGCACTCCCTCGATGTCACGCCGAACCACCGTTTGCCACCTCTCCTCGCGCGAGTTGCCCCACCCGTCATCCGCCTCCAGCCGTGTCGTCCCTGCTCGTCCTCGCCTCCAGCAGCTTCGCAGGCCAGCGCAAGCCACGGTTCAGCCCCTCCGGCCACCGTACACCCCCGCCTCAGCCCGCCGAGACTCCCTCAACCCCTCTCGGCCCTTACATGCCCCAACCGAACTTGGATCAGCCCTTTTCTTGGCCTCAACCAACAGTAGACAGCAGCAACCAAAAATGGGTATGGCAGCGACTTCGTGGCCCGTTTTGGCTGGCTTCCCGACCCCGGAAGCTAGGCCCGCCTTGGAGTGAATCGATCCCCTCGGCGTCCCCGTCGATTTGAGCCGCTCGGATCGCTAATCGGGTGAGTTTAACTCACTAATCCCCGCTTAATAAGTTAATCACGTTTAAGGGATGTTTAGATTAAGCTAAGTAGGTTTAGGTGATTAGATTAATTTATTTAAATGTTAAGTGGATTAAGGGATGTGATTAGTTTAGTGAATAATTAATTAAGGCTAAGTAAATGTTTGGATTAAAGTAATCTTGTTTAAGCCTTAATTAATTATTTTAAATTAAATAATTAATTCGAAATTGTACTATTATAATATTATAATATAATATTATTATATTTAATTTTCGGAATAAAATTAATTATTTATTATTTTCCGAAATTTTGACCGGGATAACCTAGACTAGAATTTTATGCGATGATTGTGGTGAAGTCCGTTTGTTTAATTGAGCTTTGATTTGAGCTAAATTGAATTTATATAATTAATTATTAATTTTCGAAATTAATTAATTAATTAATTAATTAAAATTCGGAAATTAAGATTTAGATGGTCGACGACCGAAATTCCATACTGATTATCGTGGTGCAGTCCATTTATTTATTTGAGCATTAATTTGTGCTGAATCGAATTAATTGTGAATTTAGGATTTATTCCTAAATTATATGATTTTGGTTACTAATGGAGAAATAACCGGGCGTCGGTTTACATAAATTGCCAAAAATATGTAATGGCTGATGAAATTGGTGGGATATTTTAAAGTAAAATTATTATATTTTTGGCTAAGGCCAACCGTGTACCCACACACGGCTATTTATCGTGAATGATAAAAAGGATGAATTGGTTATATGGTTAAGTGGTATACTATATCGGCCTTCGGGCGATATGTCAGCTTTGGGTGAGCAGTATACCGGTATACTATATTGACCTACGGGCGATATGTCAGCTTTGGGTGAGCAGTATACCTTATTATCAGCTTTGGGCGAGCATATACATAGTATACTATATCTATCAGCTTTGGGCGAGCTATGCTTTTGGGTGAGCAGTCCTAGACTATGGTCAGACTTTATAGATAGTATTGAATGTACCGACCAGGGAAATGTCGTGGTGACATGTAATCGATTAAGTCGATTGATCACTAAGTCGATCTGATTGGTGGAATGTGATTGTTGCTATAGTTATCGATATTATTAATTGAACTAATGTGCAGGAAAGGAACCGATGCCAACGTAAGCCATTTGACCTGTGTTGTGCTTAGGCAGCCCTTATGGCATATTAGCTTCCTAATTGGGTCTTAGTGGGGTAGAACTCGCTCAGACATAGTCTCATCCCGGTTTGGGGAAAGTATTTCAGGTCCCTAGATGACGATCGTGGAGAACCGGAAGTCCTGGAGTTCGGAAGGTGGAGGCTGAAGATTCGGCAAATGGGTCTACTAGTGAATGTTAAGACAGTCCCATTTTTGATAAGCCGTTAATTTTGTAAACAGCCTAAGTTTGTAATTAACCAGTTTGTCTATAAAGACTCTTCTTGGTTTGAAAAATATGATCCTACTTTTCTATCCCATTGTTTGATTGTCTGGGGATTTTATTAAGCTTCCGCATGCGTATATAAATGAATGGGTCGGCGACCTTCCTAGGACGTTGCAAATAAATCGCCCAAGTAAGGGATGGGCGCGCGCCCGAGGATCGGGGCGTGACATGTATGTCGCGACCTCTTTTTTTCCGGCGCCCGCATTCGAGTACAGGCGCCTAAGGAGGCTAATGGCTCGGCTGAATTTATTAAGCCCGGACTCTCCCAAGTCCACCAATTCACGACTTTAATAGTCTGAGTTTTTAACCCGTAAATCAATTTTTAAATTGGAGTCGCCACTAATCGATTTGGGGTGGGTTGATTAGAAACCCAAGTGAAGTATCGGGAGAAATACTCACTCCCGCGCAACTGCAGAGAAATTAGGATCGGGGACTTAATTACACTAGTTAATCACTAATGCCCTTTCGGTACCTAATCTTGTTTAAACCCTAAGGCTTTTTGGATTTTTGAGGATTTTCCATGCATTTTTTGGAGGAAAACATTTTTGAGTCTTTTTCTCATTTTTGGACATAAAATGGATTTTGGATTTTTTTTTGGAAAAATACAAGTCTTTTTGGCTTTTCTGAATTTTTTGGCTTTTTCATGAATTTTTGGCTTTTTTGGAAAATATGAAATATTTTTGATTTTTTGATTTTTCGGAAAATAAAATATTTTTAAAATATTTTTTAATATTTTTAAAATATTTTTTAATATTTTTAAAATATTTTTTAATATTTTTGGAAAATAAATTATTTTTTGATTTTTTTGATTTTTCGAAAAATAAAATTTTATTATTTATTTTATTTATTTAAAATATTATTTTTATATTAAAATAATATAAAAACTGACCCAAGTCGGATCCGCGGGTTGGGTCCGACTCGGGCCAGCGATCCAAACGAGGATTTTTTTTCGTCTTTTCTTTTCTTTTTTTATTTATTTAATGAAACGACGTCGTGGCCGGGCGTTTGGGGACACCCGGCCCGGCCCGACGACCCGGATCCATTGACCCGCTCCGCGACCCGGCTCCCCGCGAACCCTACTCGACCCGGCCCGATTTGTGACCCGAAACCGCGAAACCCTACCCGACTCGCCAACCCGGCTCCGACTCCACGACTCGGAAAATCGCAAACCCTAGGGTTCGCGAATCCGCGGCGCCGAGGGGGAAACCGAGGCATTGCGGCGGCGACGACGGCGGCGGCGACGGCAACTGCAAAGACAACGACAACAGCAGAATACGACGAATGCGATGAACGGCGAAGGCGACGGCGAAGGCGACGGCAAAGGCGACGGCGGAATACGGCGACCGAGGCGAAGGCGACGCGGCGACGGCCCTTTACCTTTCCTCAAACAGGGGACGATGAACGGTGATGGCAAAAATCGATTGACGACGGCCTCACGGGGGGCACGACAAAGAAACCTTCAAGCAACGGCGTCGGGATTTGGTCGGGCGAATGGCGGCGGTACAGCGTCCGATGGCAATAACAGCAGCAAGAAAACTCCAAATCTGAGGCGCCGCAGATCTCGGCCGAACCTTCCTCGGCCTCGGTTCTCTCACTCAGGCCAGATCCGAGCCTCCACCTACCGGATTTGACCCTCTCGAAGTTGCTCGCCGCCGGCCTTCCCCAAAGTCTCTCGGTGGAGGGTGGGCTGAGCTCACAACTCGAGTTCCCTCTCGCTCGCTCATCGATTCCTCCCCCGAAGTCTCTCAGTGGGAAGATCTCCAAGCTTGCGATGCCGATCGTCGACGAGGTGCTCCTCTATTTATAGGCAAGGAGGAGGCCGGTCGACGGAGGTTCGGCCGTCGGCTCTCGCACGCCAACTGGCCCTGGGTGCGGCTGAACCGGCATCAAATCTTCCCCCTTCCACGGAGGCATGCTCGCCTTCAATATTGCGTCCTCTCGCCACCGGCCTACGCTCCTCTCTCTCGTTGTAGGTTGTGCTCGAGCGCGTCTTCGTTGCCGCGCGTGACCTGCAGAGGCGGAAGAAGGAGGAAGGAAGAAGAAGATGGGAGGAAGAAGACAGAGGAGAAAGAGGGGGCCGGCCGAGGGAGAAGTAGGTTGGGCCATAAGGGCCCATGCGAGGGGAGAGAAAGGAGGGGGCTAGGCGCGAAGGCCCAACCCCGATGGGCTGCCGATTTTGCCTTTTTTGTTATTTATTTATTTATTTTGTTTGTTTTTTCTTTTTATTATCTACTTATCCGAAAAGACAAAATAAATTAAAACTTAATTAATAAAATTAACCTAATTAAAATTGAGGTGTCAACATGTACTCTTCAATAATCCTGCAATCCCATAAATTTGAAAATGAATTTTTTAAAAATAAAATAAAATAAAATCATTTGAACACAATTAGTCCCTCTAAAGAACATGTCCTTTCGAAAGCCCAAACAAGCACTACTTCATCTCATTTAAATCTGTAAATGCAACAGGTTTTTATGTATATTGATTACTTAATCAACTCATTTACTTATCTTCAAAATAACATTAACTCACAAAACCCGGACTCAAGCTTCGCTGGAGAATGACGGTTTTTGGTGGGATTTGGAGGACGGAGGGGAGGGGTTGATTGAGATCGTGTTGGATTTGCACGATAGTGAGAAAAAGGATTTGATCAAGATCGACATTTCTATCATACTGAATATTAAATTAGCGATTCGCCTTATTTATCGTGAATTGAATTTTTCGGTGAATTTTTATTTATTTGGATGAGGAAGAGAAATGGGATCTTGTATACATCAAAGGTTCGAGGTGTAGAAAACTAATTACTATTCAATTTAATGGCAAAAATTTTGACAAAAAAAATAATGGCCATAATGTGAAGGGGTAAAAATGACATTTTACTTATTAGTGCATACGGATGATGAAGACCTAGTTCGCTTTCCCTACCCGGATCATTGTATCACGGGCACGGGGTGGGAATGGGGACTTGCGGGGCCCACCCGTATAAGTTGAGTAGTTTTTTGAAATTTTTTTATTTTAATGGTGTCATTTACTTATTATGTTTTTTTTTTTTTTTTTGGGTGACCTGTGGAACCCCGCACAACCGGCAGCCGGAGATAAACCACTGGGGGCGACATGTGCTAGCCACCACACACTTGCCACAAGGTAAGTCGCTAAAGGGCTCAAAGCTAGCCTTCCTGCAACTTGCGTTGCAGGAGCTGCCTACCCAACTGAGCCACCGCGATGGGTGGTATTTACTTATTATGTTATTGTCTACTACCTTCGCTAATCACCCTCTATTTTTCTACGGTTGTTTTAGATATTGTGTGATTGTAATTATTTCTAGAACAGTATTACTAGGTGAATAATTTTAAAAGCTTATAGTGATTTGAAAACAAAAGAATAGCATTTGTGCTTTTTTTTTTTATTTTGTCTGATTATTAATTTTTCTAGTGGCAAAATCATGTATTTTTTTTTCTTGATACGAGCGTGTACATTAATGTTAGCATCTCTTTTTATGATTTCAAATGCCTTGATAAAGGAATGAAGTTTGCCATCATCGGCAACAATGCAAAGTTGTTCATTCTTTTAAGTCCGTCTTCCTCAATGGTAGTCCTAATACCCTTAACAGTTATGCGTGTGCGCATATACGCATTGGTATATAAACGTGTCATGTTCCATTAGCTAGTGAAGAGAATATTGACATGAAAGGGCCGTGAAACATCAAGGAAAAAGAAAAAAAGAACTAGAAAACGTTAAAAAAAAATGAAAAAGAAAAAAGAAGCAAACAATTTTGGTCATTAATGATTGATTATCCTATTTTTCGGTACATTTTTTTTCATCCCCTGATTATCTTGTTGCTTCCATAAGTATAAACTTTTGACTAGAGCATATCATCCGATGGCATTTTCTGATAAGATGGTGGTCTTGCAATCATAATAGTTATGGTTCAAATTGAATGTTTTGTCAGTTTTAAGAACTTTCAATTCATTTAATGTGAATGATTTAAAATATATATATATCTAACCCTAAAGATGACCGTTTCTATCACTTAAAAAAATGAATTTCATCATCTGCCAAAAGGTATAAATATAAATTGTTGTCATTGATGAAAATGTTTTTAGTTTATTAATTATTTCGGATGACATAAACAATTATTTTTCAGACCATTTATTATTCGACAAACAAAGCTTTCATCTATTTAATTTAGTCTCACAATTAAACTCCAAGAAAATGGCAATCTTCGAATGCATGTTATTACAACAAGGAAAGACCTTCTGTGAGTGATAGAGTCGATACCTGTTTTTTGTTACCACGTGGCAACAGCCCATCAGCTCTCTTCAATGGCGGGAGGAATATCATGACCCATCGGTTTCCAATTCTGCAATCTTTGCGCACCAATCCCTCCTTATTCCTCCAATTCTGGATTAGTGGTCCTTGCTGGTGTCATTGGCGAGAAATATCACTGCACAGCTCGGAAGAATTATACGTTATCGTAACCAACGCGGTGCTGTTCTCCAAAATCAATTTTGTTGTATATATTGAGAAGTGCAATACGTTTTGCAAGAGCATAACTTTCATCTATTCATGTTAAATCACTCTTAACAGAAAAGTTTACCGAGGCCAGTACACTTATTAGAGTAGTACTAAACCTCATTAAATCAAGCCAGTCTCGGCATTTTGCTTTAATAGTTGAAGTTGTATCGTTGCTCTAATCATGAATTAGCAAATGTTGCCATGAGGTTAGACCGTGAGAATATGGATTTCTCATGTTTTAATGATAAGTATTTCCACAATTTGTAAATTACAAAGTAATATCCTATTTGGGTTTCAGTCATTTCGTTTGGTAAGCATCACTGAATTTTGGTCATTTCAATTGGAAAGCAGTACATACTCAGTGAAAGAAACTGAGCTATTAAATGATGAATCGGCAAATTTTTCATGATGTTCATGAATGGGATATAAGATATTTTATTATATAATTTCATTCTTTTGTGACTATGAACTCAAAGTGCGTTTTTATAATGAGAAATGAATAATTTATAAAATATTTTCATAAATTTGATTCTTTATATTGTTTAAAAAATACAAAATATGTGTTACACCTTAGGATCTTGATAAGCAACCCCATAATTTATGGTTCCTTTTTCCTCGGGACACACATAGAACGCTAAACATGTATAACATACATATATGATTGATGTTGCGATGATAAAGAAGTCTTATGCTGTTTCAAATTACGGTGATGCATTTTAAAACCATATCATTGATTATACACGACGAAACCAAAACGAACAATATTAGATAAGATCACCCAAAATGAAAGTATACTTCCACATGCTAACCCACAACCATTAATATTTGTTTTAGTACTTAGAAAAAATTATGAAAATACTTAGCAAAACGAGGGGAAAAAAACGAGAGAGATAGAGTGAGGGTTAACAAAAGATGGGTTTATACCATGAAAAATTCCAAATTGGTATACATGTTACAAATTTACTTCAATCTAAATTTTTTACTACCAAAAACCCTAAATGGGTACATTTTTGACAAATTTATGTGACAAATTTACCCTTTGTTAGTTTACATAAGTTTTACTATCAAATTGCTGAATTAGATGACACGTGATAATTTATTGGTATACCAATTTGAGATTTTACTCTTTGTTTGTCACGGTTTTACCAGTTTTGTGATTTTTTGTGGTATTAATCTAAATAATGGAAGATATATTTGTCACAAATGTATCAGTTTGAGATTTTTGGTAGTCAAAAATATTTAATTTGGGGTAATGTACTGGTTTAAAGTTTTTTTGATCATTTAGGCTGCGCATGACAACTCTTATGTTCCCAGGAAGAGTTTTTTTTTTCAGAAATAGTTCTTTTCTATTTCTGCTCCAAGGAACAATTTCTAAGTAAAATAACTCGTTTGGTAACGACACAAAATTTCTACTCCTAGAATAGAAAAATAATAGAAATGTGTTTGGTAACGCAACAATTTTTTTTTTTTTATTTATTCATTTTTATTTTTGTCACCGGGTCGGCGGCGGCGGCGACCGGCGGCGGCGGCGGTGGCGGTGGTGGCCGCGCGACCGGCGACCGGCGGCGGCCGGCGGTGGCCGGCGACCGACGGCGGCGGCGGCAGCGGTGGCGGTGGGCGGTGGCTCCAAGCGGTTGACAATGGTCGCGGCAAGAAAAGAAAATTAAAAAGAAAATTAGCTTATTTCTAGAAATTGTTCCAATACGGGAACAAAAATTAGAGAAATTGTTCCCGGGAACAAATGTTTTACTAAACAGGTTTCTGTTCTTTTTTTGTTCCGGAGAACAAAAGAACAGAAATTGGGAGAAACAGGAGCGTTATCATGCGCTACCTTAGAGTAATATAGGTGTACCTGTTTGGGAGTTTTTGATAATTAAAAATTAATTTGGTGGTAAATTTAGGGTTTTTTGTGATATTAATCCAATAAAAAAAGAGAGATAATTGTGCAAATCAATTGTCCACTCACTTGGCAACAATTGGTACGATAAGGAAACATATAGTTTCCGGTTCCGGTTGCTCTCTACGCCTGGCTGCTTGCTGGCCGCTTTGAAGACTGCCGGTTTCGGCTTCCCTTTCCACCTTGACTTGTTCTGGCTTTGTTAGCTTATTTTTTTGTCTTTCTTTTGGTCTCTCGCTTCTTTTAGGGAGTCTTCTTTTTACATCGGTTCCCTTTCACTCATTTTAACCTTTTGTCACTTTGAGTGAAAAATTTTGGCGCCGATCTTGTGTACATTAATTTAAAGCTATTTATATATTCTTACTTTTACAAAGGAAAAAAAATTGGTACGATAATAGTGCATTTCCTCCATATGGCTATCGCATGTCATAATGAAGGGCATATCGCAGGACAGAAGATAGGTGTCGAGACGCTTCAAATCATCTCTCTCGCTGCTCAACGATGGACGTCGCTGCATCGGAGGCGAAGCTGGTGTCTGTGTCGTACGGGGCCGCGAGAACCGCCAGCCCAACCCCATCCTCCTCTGCGTGGCAGAAGTAGGAGGAGGACGACGTGTGTTACCCGCTGGACTGGAGCATGCCGCTTGGGGCCCTCATGGCCGACAACTGTGCCTGCAAGGGCTTCCCATGTGAGGCCACGCGGTTTGACTACGACAGTGGGCAGGTCTCGAAGGCCATGTCGGTGAAGGATCTCGGCATGGACGACGAGAATGTCATCTACATCCGGGACAATAAATTTGGTGGCTAGGGTTAGAACTAGTGTAAGGTATGGGATTTTAGAAGTCAAAAAGAAAAAGTATAAAAGAGACCACCGTGCGAAATAAAAGCAAGAGAGAGAGAAGAGCGAGAGCAGTACGAGAAAAGGTTAAAAAAAATAAGAAAGGGGAAGACGAAGACGAGGAAAGTGGAAAACAGAAGAGGGCTTTCACAAACACGTTACCAAGCCGATTCGACTTACATAAATTTGAATTAACCAAATTACTAGCGTACACATGCTACTTCAATTCTATTGCAAAATCTATGTGAGGAAAAACAAATTCAGAATTTCGACCATCATCTTCCTTCGACCACAGAATTCGTCATGGTGTTCACGGAGAAAATACTTTCCCCTTGTGCCTCGTTATCGTGACTTGGATTTCCCCTTTGGAAGGTGAATGTAGGAGGTCTCGGCTGAGGAAGATCTGACTCACCGCTCAGCATCCGAACTACGGATAGCATGTTGGGTCGGTCCGTCATTTGGTCCTGCACGCAGAGAAGCCCCACCTGAATACATCTCATTGCTTCTGATGGCGGACAAGTATTAACTATAGCTTCATCCCTTAGGTCTGGTCCTCTATCTTCGCTCCACAATTGCCATGCCTGTAAGAATAAGAGAACATAGGGAGCAGAAATAGCCGAAGGATTATAGAAGATCACTCGAGACTGTACTCCTCACACTTACATAGGAAAGCAAATTGAAATGCTGGCCACGGTAGTATAAGCTCGTGTTCTTCTTGCCAGCAACGATCTCAAGTAGCAACACCCCAAAGCTATAAACATCGGATTTCTGAGAAAATATCCCTCCCATGACGTACTCAGGAGACATATATCCTCTGCAATTAATTATGATGTTAATAAATCAAGTTTTAGAGTTTCCTAATTTAATTTATAATTTCAGCAATAAGGCTTGAATACTAACAGTGTTCCTACAACTTTGTGAGTATTTAGCAAAACTTGAGTGCCTTCGAAGATCCGCGCTAGCCCAAAGTCCGAAATTCTTGGGTTCATTTTCTCATCCAAGAGAATATTGCTTGCCTTCAAATCTCGATGGATAACTCGAAGGTAAGAATCACGATGCAGATACAAAAGCCCACTCGCAATCCCTTGAATGATGCGGAAACGTGTATCCCAGTTGAGTTCTGCTTTCCTTTGTGAATCTAGGCAAGGAAGAAAGAGAAAGAATTCGTGACCTTAAATACTACTAAGATATATATATATTTATATATATATATATATATATATTTTCCATCAGCACAAGTATGATTTGAAAAGAGTGAGACCAACCAAACAGAAAGGAATCTAAGCTTTTGTTTGACAAGTATTCGTATACTAAAATCTTTTCTTCTCCTTTGACGCAGCAGCCCATGAGTCTGACCAAATTTCGATGCTGAAGTTTCGATATTAGAACGATCTCATTCTTAAACTCATCCATGCCTTGGCCTGAGCTACTGGAAAGTCTTTTGACAGCTATCTGCTTTCCATCATTCAGCATTCCCTGTTTCCGAACTCAAAGACCTGTCAGACCTTGGATAATGTCATAAAATTCCCCAAACGAACATCTTAGAGAAGGCATTTACCTTATAAACAGGTCCAAACCCTCCTTGGCCAAGTTTATTTGTTGCATCAAAGTTGTTAGTTGCAAGAAGTAAGCTACTAAAACTGAACAGAGTAAATTCAGATGTGTCCTTTTGCTTCAGCTGATCTTTCCATGCATTTCCAAGAGACATTTCTCCTGTTTTATCAGTTATATCTGGCCAGTCAAGTACCTTAGGAATTTGGCAAAGTTTTTAAATTACATTTAATGTGAAATTAAGCATTGGACATGAGCTGTTCGTACCTCTTTTGCTGGCTCTCCACTTCCAGAGACTGAAAATAGCAGTTCCAACAAACATGATGCCCAGGATGGTAGTTATGCTGATGATAAGTTTTGCTTCTGTCGACATGCCTGACATGAGAAAAGAATGGTAAGATGCATGAGAAAGTTCAAACGAAACTCGTAGTGAAACTTCTTATACCTGTATTGTCATGTGCGACCCGAATATATACATCTTGCCCTGCTGTTGAAAACTCCTGAAAATCAATGAGATCTTTAGCCCAGACCAAACACCCTATTGGGCGGACATAAGAATAAGCCAAGCAAGAACAATTATTCATGCACCAGCTTTGGCATCCTCCTACATCTCTGATGTCTGATAAATATTCCGCAGAATCAGGCACTTTCATCTGGTTCATGTGTACAAAGACATCTTTCTTCACCTGCGTTGAAGGCGACCTGCTTGTGTTCTTCTGGCAATTCAATTCTGTTTCTCTAATGCACCCCCCAGTCCAAATCCCTCTGTTCCAATCTTCTTTTGATCGTGGCGTAAACCCCTTTACGCAATGGCAGATAGGAGAGTTTATTGAGTTGCAGATGCCAAAAGGACCGCAAGTTCCATAAACTTCGCAACTGTTGCTTGGTGCTGCAGAATTTTTCAACCAACTATTGGATCCATAATCCCATGTCATTAGTGCTAGAATTCCTCCGGGTGAAATGAAGGCATAAGCAAGAAAAGAGTTGTTATCAGTATCGGCAGAGAAATAAGTGGTTCCCTGCTTGGGATCTTGCTGGAGAGTGAACGAGCTATAGTATGAGGATTGCATTTCTGGTATGCCACTAAATGTCGATTTATCCCACGGTCCACTTCTCCAATAAGGGGTCGAGCCATTCCAAGAGAAAAGTTGCGGCGGAGTCTCCGACGTAATCCCAGTGGTGAAATTTCCAGATGATGGATCGTTGTTGTTTTTCCAGGAAACTAAAACCCGTCTCTCTCCGGTTCTCGTGTTTAGTCCTATCTTCATGTGTGGTAGAATTGTATCAGTTGGATCATCAAAGCTTGCCCATACTTCAGTAGAATTCCTGTCTTGTAGAACAAACTTTCCACCATCTGAAAGCATTGCTGCTGTATTATTTGACTGGACAGAAACATTGGTGGACCAAACTATGTTCTGTTGTCCATCCACGAGCTTCAAATTCCCATCACTGCCTATCGTTAATTTCGCAGACCGATCTGCGGACATGAGCGGCGAATCCCTATTGGCCACCCACACGGTTTTAGAAGGCTTCAAGTTCTTGTACCATATGCCAACATACTGGTTTTCCGACCCATTCGGCGTGAAGAACCCAAGCTCAAAGATTTGGCCTGAGGAGACGAGAGTTTGGTTCTGAAAGAGCGGCTTCGATGTAGTAATATTGTGAACCATGTCGCTCGCTATGTGTCTCGCCAGAAGTAGGAAGATGAAGACCAAGCAAGAGCACCAAGCATTCATGAGTCGCATAATAAGAATGACTGAATGAGCCCCACGAGCTCGGTGGCTTCGGTTCACTCTGCACTTTCTGCGGATCAAGAATAGATGATCAAGATTTTCTGCCGAGCTCAACCTCGTGGCTTAAGGGTGGCTCCACTCCATGTTGGCAGGGTCATGGCAGGGTCCACCTCTGTGGCGCCCAGCTAACATAATAAGAAAAAGAAAAGTCAAAAAGTCAAAAAGTCAAAAAGTCAAAAGCCAAAAACTCAAAATGGAAAAGAAAGAGGGGGTGAGAAGAAGAGAGAGAGAGAACAGTGAGGAGCACGCCAAGAAGAAGAAACCGGGGCCGTATTGTTCACGACATTGAGGGCTACAAATTAACCGGTTTCATTCATATTGAACCTTCTCCGAATTGTCTCTCATTTTTCTTCCAATTGCGGTTAGGGTTTCTTATTGCACTTGTGTTAATCCTATGAATTATAGATGTTGAACCTTTAGTAATTGACTAGAGAAGAAACTTTGTACATTCTACAATGCTAGGTAATTAATGGAAGTTTTTGGGTAGTCTGTGAAATCTTGGTGTTGTTGCCTTTATCCTTTTCTAAGGTTGTATTACTGAAATATTGCTGGTTATTGTTAGGGTTAAAATCGAGTTTTGGTCCATTTTGTTTTGGGGAATATATTGATCTTGCATTGGGTTAGTTCTTGATGAATTATTGCCCAGGTCTCCCCAACACTTCATAACTATTATTTTCATATGAGCATATTTTCATTAATTATCAAACGTTGAGATTGTTCCTCGCCAATGTTCAAATTTGACTTAGACTCTTGGTTTACACCTGCATCATCATCCTCCTCCACAAAATTTGAATTTGCTTATCTGTTAACCCCTACAACGAACGAGATGGAAGTGTTGTTTAATCAACTATTTAAGGCCGTGCATCCATGTTGGAAGTTAGAACAATTTCAAGTGACCGTAACTGTAAGTCAACACATAGTCATTCCATGTTATGTGCAATGAGTACATCTAAGCCATTTAAATTGCCGAGTTACTTCCAATCATAGAACCTTAATAAATTATTGTAATCATTTAAAGCCAAAATGTCAAAAAGAAGAAAAGAAAGAGGGGGTTGCTTGTTCAGGAAGAAGAAGAAAAGAGAGAGAGAACAAGGAGAAGACCATGCCAAGAAGGGGGGATTTTGCATTTGCAATCCCGATTTGTAGACCAAACATTGTTGAAATAGGCTCAAATTTCAGCGTATTATTCACAAGACTGAGGGCTACGAGTTGATCTTTTTCATTCATGGAGAACCTTGGGCTGCTTGCTCAGGAAGAAGAAGAAAAGAGAGAGAACAGTGAGAAGACCACGCCAAGAAGGGGGGATTTTGCATTTGCAATCCCAATTTGTAGACCAAACATTGTTGAAATAGGCTCAAATTTTAGCGTATTATTCACGAGACTGAGAGCTACGAGTTGATCTTTTTCATTCATGGAGAACCTTGGGCTGCTTGCTTAGGAAGAAGAAGAAAAGAGAGAGAACAATGAGAAGACCACGCCAAGAAGGGGGAATTTTGCATTTGCAATCCCAATTTGTAGACCAAACATTGTTGAAATGGGCTCAAATTTCAGCGTATTATTCACGAGACTGAGGGTTACGAGTTGATCTTTTTCATTCATGTAGAACCTTCTCCGAATCATTCATCTCTCTCTCTCTCTCTCTCTCTCTTCCAATTGCGGTTAGGGTTTCTTGTTGCACTTATGTTAATCCTGATGAGTCGTTGATGTTGAGCCTCTAATATATGATTAGAGAAGAAAATTTGTACTTCCTACTATGCTATGTCCTACTATGTTAGGTGATTAGTGGAAATTTTTGGGTGGATCGTGAAATCTTGGTGTTGTTGCCTTTGTCTTCTTAATATTCTGGGCCTGTTTGGTTCAGCTTTTGGGAAATGCCATTGGGAGAATGCAAATATCTTTGAGAGAAATGGGTTTTCTTAAATGCTAGACTGTTTGGTAAACTAAAACTAAAAAGTGCTTTGGGGAAATGCAAAACTGTTTGGTAAACTTGCATTTGAAAAGCCAACCATTTAAAATTAAGTGTTTTAGTTTTAGTTTTTTTTTAAATTGCAAAAAAGAAACAATGGGTATTTAACATTTTACATTTTCATGTTGAGAGTAATATAAAAGATACATATTAGTAAACTTATTAAAAATTATATTAAAAGAATTTGATTATAGATATGCAAAGCTTAACTTTTAGCCTAAGGTTCTTTTAGGTTTGTTTTTAACTTTGAATATTTTTTTTAATTATTATAGTATTAATCATCTTCGTTAATTAATGATCATTCTAGTGTATTGATAAAAAGTTGGGCTATTAATTTTCAAAAAATTAAAATGATATAAAAAAAAAAAAAGTTGAACTTATTCGGTGGATGGTGAAGTGATCGATTGTAGATTCTAATTTTTTTGAGTAAGCACCACATATAAAAAGGGAGGTCCTAATTAAGAGAAATAAAATCAAGTTCCTCTCATACAAATTTGACTAGAAAGAGTCATTTCATGATAGTGAACATGATCATATATATCTGGAAAAAAGAAATACGTTATACTTAGTATTACAAACTTCAACGACTTTGTAAACTTATGGCTATTTCATCACGTAAAAGTGCCATGTCCGGAGATGCATACGAATTTGAAGCATCCACCCATTCATTTGCATCATCATGGTCAACTGAATATCCATAATCGGGATCCAATTATGCTTGTTCAAAATCCGTATCAGTCACGTTATTTCTCCGGATATAATTGTGCAAAGTCATTGCTGCTACCACAATTTGCACTTGCTTTTCATATGGATAACTTGACATATGAGTTAAAATCATCAACTTTTGTTTTAATACACTAAAGGCCCGCTCAATTGTCAAACGTAGCGAGGAATGGGCACGGTTGAACACTTCTTGATATCCCGTAGGTGAAGGACCTTCTTGAAACTCTGGCAAATGATATATAACTTCTTTATATGGCGCCAAATAACCAGTAGGATTTGGATATCCAGCATCTACTAAGTAATATTTACCTACATATATATTTTGTAAATTTAGTCAACATATGCCAATTAGATATATGAATGTATCTAAACCATTGACTAACATACCTGGAGGAGGATGGGAAAAATTTGCATCACGTCTTCCAATAGCTTCATAAAAGATACTGGTATCATGAGCTTGTCCCTCCCAATCGGCCCAAACATAGACAAATTCCATATTAAAATTACATATGGCTAACACGTTTTGAGTTGTTGTTCCTTTTCGACCAATAAAACGAATTTGATCATACTTAGATACAACCGCTGGAATATGTGTGTTGTCAATAGCTCCAATGCAATCCTTAAAATATGGATAAAATCGCAGATCCTTCTTGATCTTCTTTGGAACTTTTCTATATTGTGGATTAGTTGGTTGGATCAAATTTTTTCCCATATCACATACTTTATCTAAAACTAAGTTGAAGAAACTAAGTTGAAGTGCCTACTTATGGTTTCCCCAGAGCGTTGAAAACACTCTTATGCTAATCTATTACCTATACCATGTCCTAGAATATGAAGAAACATACCAACAATTTCTCTAACATCAGTATTCCTAGATCCTTGAAGGCCATAACGTGTTACTAAATCACGCATTAAATTGTCAAATACAATCTTATGCATTCTAAACATATTGTAGCACCTTATCGGATTAGCATCTTCGCCAATCAATTCTTTTAACCATACATAACCTGTATATGTTGAGGTCATGTAAGGTTGTTTGCAAAGGTTGGTTGCTTGATAAAGAATTGCAGCTTCAGTGACTGAGATAAGATCTCATAATTCATTTTCCTCTTGCTCATGATTTGTCCTTGTATGTGAATCATCCATAACTGCTTCAAGTTGTGAGTGCTAGTATGAACACCTAGAGGGGGGTGAATAGGTGTATGGGGTGAATAGGTGTATAAAATAAACATTGGCAAATATATGCGGAATAAAATAAACTTCGAGTAAAACAAATGAGTTAAGGAAGAGAATAAGAACACAAGATTTATAGTGGTTCGGCTTAATCCAAGCCTACGTCCACTCTCCCACGCTAACAGCCTTCTTAGCTGGATTCCACTATGCAATCAACAAGAGATTACAATTTCGAGTGCAAACACTTAGTAGTAGATCACACTATCTCACTAAGTCACTCTTTTGGTATTTCTCTCACGATCACAAACGTTTAAGCTCTCAAGAGACAAGTATATGATCGAAAGTCACTCAGACTTTGGAATTATAAATTCTACGCTCCGTCTCTTACTTGCTCATCGGTCCATAATCTCCTTAAATACTCCTCCACTTCCAAACTACCGTTGGACAGTATCCCGGAAAATCGTCTTCCAATATACCCATTGGACAGCTCTGTATCTAGAAGATTTGATAGCCGTTGAGTGACAAAGGTAGAATCCCAAATTGATTCCGATCGCCCATACAAACGAAATCTTGGTTTCCATAAGTAAAGCTTCTTCGTATAGAAAGATCTTGTCTTCAACATCCAATTGTCAATCAATTAGATTGAATCAATCAAATCAATCTTGATGTGGAATCCAAACCAGATCACTAGCCGTTGTATGATTGGGCTTGAGTTACGATCTGTTGAATCTGGATGTAAAGTCTGATAGCCATAGACTTTACAATCTGAGTCTCAGACTTTACAATCTGGTCCGAACATATCTCGCTTCTGAACAGATTTAGCTTTAAGGTTCAGTACCCGGGTTCAGCTTTCAAGATAGAGTTTGTCTTCTAGTTCAGCTTCAGCATAGAGTCTCGTCTTACCGGTTCAAAGCATTCACATTCGATCTGGAATTTGTCGAGTGAGCAGACTTCCGATGTAGAACAGATTTTGAGTCTTGAGTCTGGCGTCTTCGACTTTGAGTCTTGAGTCTGGCGCTTCGACTTTGACACGTGTCTGGAAATCTTCAGAATATACTTTGGACATATGTTACGTTCAGTCTTATGGCTGTCTTCTAACTTTGATAATATCCTCTACATGTTCTAACATCTGCATGGTCTATTACTCAACCATCAAACATGTTAGTAGCCTTTGATTTATTTTGTCATCTTCAAAACATCATAAGGGATTTCCCTAACACAAGTAACAAATTATAAAAAGAAACAATGTATTAACCATCACATAAATCATCCATAATTGTTTCAAGTAACAAAATATAAAGATAAATGATATATTAACCATCACATATATGCAAACTATCACATTAAGAGAATACCAAATGAAAATAATTCTAACATCAAACATTAATTGAAATTAGGTTCACAAAGGCTGCAAATAAAAATCCATAGATGGAAACAAAGTGGAATGACTAAGTTTCAAACATGAAAACAATAAGATGATAACATCCTCCAATCTACGAAGACTTGATTATTTTCTCATCTCATATTTGAGATATTTTACTTTCTTTGCATTATCCTTTAAGCTCATGAAAACTTGCCTATTATCTATCTTTTCCTTTAAATGAGAAATTGAAAAAAAGTACAAGTCTTCGTCTTCCACAATCTCAGGTATGGAATCCAATATCTCTATGAGGTCCTCATAAGGACCGACTAAACCGGTTGCATTGGATGCAGCACTGGTAGTACTCCTACTCTCAACAACTGTAAGCAACCTGTTAATTTGTGATCCAAGCTTCTCTCTTGTGCTCAATTTCTTATCTTTCTTTCCTCGAGCTTGCATCTTTGAAGTCCGTGTGGCTCTCTTACGAGTTTGAGTTCCAATTGGTTCATCCATGTGATCCTCAAAGTTTTCATCAATAGACCCTACAACATCATCGATACCAGGTTGTGTGGTCTCCACATCATTATCAACACATAAACCTTGTCTAGGATTCCATGTGATTCCTTTAATAGCAACTATATCTCTGAACATCATGTCTAACTTTACTTCAAGATCAGGATGTATGCATTTCATCCTAAAAGCCTTAAACTTTGGATTAGCATGTTATAATGAAGCATTTGCATAAGTTGTATCATTAAAGGTGAGCTTAACATGAAAATAAAAAAAGAATTGAGGAAAACCTGAATTTTACGCTCCCACCATTCGTCACTAGCATCAATGGTTTTCTTCCTTGAATCTCATCCTAATCCAGTTTCCTTGTAAAGCAATGACCTCCATCTTTTTCATTCTTCCTTGAGGTTATCCCACTTACTCTTCATTTTTTGTTTATCATATTTTTTACCCATTAGCTCCTCAAACTTACTAATTATGACTGTCCATCCATCTATTTTGTTGTTTGCAGGACAATTGCCTTTTTCAATTTGTTCGATGCACAAATTACAAAAGATTTCTACATCTTCTGAGCTCTAAAATGCCTTTTCCTTTGATGAACTCATCAAAGTAAAGTGACATGAACAAATTTAAGAGACAAACAAACAAGATCAACCACTTAGGCCCTCTCTTATTAAAAAACTAGAAGATATTCACTTAAAGAAAAGAAAACTAACATTGAGAAAAAATAAGGACGCGCAAAAAGATTGCAAAAAAAAAAACATAAAAGTTGGGCATGCAGGACATTGGAGTGACCAAATCACAAGAAACAATAATTACAATTAACGTAGCAAGCAAACATGGAGTGAAGAGAAACCGAAGTAGACATGTGGAGTATTGGTGTCATTGCATATATGTTACTATGTGGTGATCCACCCTTTTGGGGGCAGAATCAATCTGAAATATTCCGGGCGATTCGTGAGGAAGAGCCAAGTTTTGATGAAGACCCATGGCCTTCTCGATCCCTTGAGGCAATTGATTTTGTGAAGAGATTGTTGAACAAGAATTACAGAAGGAGACCAACGGCTGCCCAGGCTTTGTGTAAGTCTATAGAGCCATTTAAACAAAGAATAACATACAGAAGAATAGCAATTAATTTGTAATTGGCAACCTGGCCTTATTAGTTTGCTAAGTTTTATCCCTAATCAAAACCTAGCAAGGGTTGCAGATTAATATTGATCTAATCTTCGAATTCCCATAATAATGATCTGGTCTTCCTTGGCTGGTTTCTAACCATGATGTCAAGATACCACTTGTTGACACCTAAATTTTGGCGATCCGTTTAGTCATTTATCGCATTAAAAAATCAGGGATTAATTTTAACCCCTAAAAAAAAAAAAATTAATTCCATAACATATGGTCATTAGAAGCATATTTCATTTAATTGCATATTTGTTAGGCCGGCGGTGAATGGATTTTGGTGAATGGCTTTGAATATTGAAGCCAACAAGAGCATTAAACTGTGGATAAGTCGATAATTCCTCCATGGTGATTGATATTACATGGGTGTCCTAAATTGTTAAAAGTCAATTAAGAAATTTCCAGCATATTGGCACCGACATATTTGTGCATTTAAGGGAACGAATGCAAAGGAAGGACAGCATGTAAGCGGCCACCGATTCGAACATAGAGAAGCCCATCCACGTGAAGGAAAATTATGCGCTTTCCCATAATTCGGTCAACGTGGGGAGAAAGAAATTGACCAGCATTATTTTAAGAGGAAAGATACGAGCATATGCACAAAGGAAATTCGGAAGATCAGCATGAGAGGGGAATGTTGGGCACGTTCTGCATTGCGGGCATGGATTTGCAAAAAAATATATATATCGGCATTCGATCAATAAAGAGGAAAGGAAAGAAAATATATTTCAACGCATGCACAGAAGGAAACAGAATATGCTTTATTTCCTCATTGGTTTACGCCTTTCAATATAAATTGACTCATTACAGACAAAAGCTGGGGGCATTCTTCATACGAGAGAGAAAACACGTGAGAATCGAGAGCGGAGAGGGAGCTCCTCCAGAAGCTCTTCACGGCCGTGACTTTGCTGAGTTCGTGGCCGCACCTTGACACCGATCTTGCTGCCGATCGTCTGTTGCATTGACAACGACCAGCTCTCCAAAGATCCTCCCCGATGATAGAGCAACAGCGTTCACTTCCAGTCAAGCCTTGATCAACAACCACGAAGTTTTGGGCTACACAATGGAATACGAGGCCACGAAAGAGTGAGAGAGAAGGCTGCTTTCCTCGGTCAAAGACTTCGTTGGATCCAATTGAATTATTTGCAAACACCTCAGTCCATTCAAGCCATCCCTGACGTTGAAGTTCCACGGCTGAAACAGCCAAATTCGGTCATCGCAAGTCCCTTGCACCAGGCGACTCCGCTGTTGTTGTGGCCTTGCCGCGCAACGGAGCTGCTTTTCTGGTCTCGTCGTGTGGACAACGAAGCTGCTGCTCCCCCATCTCGGCGCGCCGCCCCGCTTCATCCTACCATCGGTGGCGCCGCTGGGCTCGTGCCACATCAAAAGCCTCTTGGGCACTCTTCGCATTAAATATTTTTTGGCCTTTGCAGGTTAAGAGGAGAGCTTCAAACGGGGTCAAAGGAACTGTATTGGGGGGTTATATTAAAATATAGAAAGGCTCCTTAGAGGGGACGATCGGCAAATAAGAAAGCCCACTTTTGGTTGTGTCCGATAATATTGACGCAACCCTTACTGAGCCGAGAGCCCTCTCCACCGTCGAGTGCCGCGAGCGATTCCCAAAACGTTATCGTGAGCCAGCTACCGTGAAGCAAAGTTGATCGTGACTCCTACGATCTGATACCCGTCCAAACTAGGAAACAACAATCAAGGTAGGTAAAATTCCCATCTAAATTAATTCTTGAATATTTCGTTTGCTCAATTGAGGTATTGCATTCTTGGTTAAACCCTGAATGATGTTATCTTGTCCCATGTTTCCCGAATAGTCTTTCAAATTGGGAAATCTTCCTAATTTCGCAACGTACATATGATTGACGGTCCGATTTCATGCTCGAAATACGACCCGCGATCGTACGGAAAAATCACCAATCCGATCTCACGCTCGAGATACGATTCGTGATTTTATTTAAAAATTGGCCAATCCGATCTCATGCGCGAGGTACGATTCGTCAATTTATTTCCCAAAATTAAATGGGCATTGATGATATCTTGCTTGATTTGTTGCCGTGCTATCCTTGATGCCTTTATTTGTTTGTCCTCATAAAATAAAAAAAAAAAAAGCATTTGAGTTAGATTAGATGCATGTTAGGATATTACTTGTTTTAGGTTATTTTGCATGTCTAGAATAGGAAATTTATTTATTTCGAATTTCTTAAATAAAAATACCAAAAACATAAATTTAGGATGTTAGATTTCTGTTTCACTAGTTTAAATTGCATGTTTAATTATTTGGCAATTATTAATTTCGAAATAAATAATAAAAAGAGAAAAGGAAAAACAACAAAAAGTCATCATGCATATGTCATGTAGAGCTAGGGCATTCTTTGCACGTCATTGCATATTATGATAGATTGCATGCTTATTAGGAAAATAAAACCCATGTGCACGTCATATAGAATTAGGTTCATACAATGCACGTATTTAATGATTTTTGTTAGGCCCATTTAATTAGAAATTACATGTCATTAGAATTAGGTCATTTAGTTAATATTGCATTGCATATTGCATGATTTTCATTAAATAAGTGAAAAAAAATTGCGTGTTAATTAGAAACCATATCTAGGATTATTGATGTGGATTTTAATTTAACATTGCAGATGCTTTCGTTGCTTTGAGGTAAGTTTTTGCAATTTATTTATTGTTTATTTGGGTGTTAAATTGGTGGATTGTGCACCCGTATGACCACCTCACATGTTAGAGAAATAGATTTAAAATCAATCCAAACTGCTTGCCAAACATTTTTCAAAATAAAAAGAAAGGTACCGAAAGGGCGTTAGAGAATTCTAGCGTAACTAAGTCCCCGTACCCATAGTCTCTGGTTCGTAGGAGTAAAGTAAATCTCCCGTTACTTTACTTGGGTTTGTAATCGACCCACCAAAAATAGATTAGTGGCGACTCCTAATTGAAAATCATTTGCATGTTAAGAACTTGAACCTAAGTCGCAAATTGGTATGGGCTTGGGAGAGCCCGAGCTAAGTTATACTTAGTAGTCCATTAGCCAAACCCTAGGTGGTTCACACCCCCAAAAAATTGGTCGCGACACCACTAGATATGATGATGTGTAGGCTTGTAATAGCCTATATGAGGTCATCTCCTCCACAAAAAGCAGCTTTGCAGGTAAGTGGTGATTTTACCGAATTTGTCTACCTCTTGTTGTCTGCTGTCTCAAAGACTAATTTTGCTTGTACGCCGCATCTTGAATTTCATGATTCAACTAATCAGGGGACAGACAGAGCTTGCATCAAAATAATCATGCACTCTAACATAGTTCTTAACTTTTCAATGATTTTCTTTCTCCACCTTCAAATCAGATGCGAGTCTGTGACTGTTTTTGCCTACTGTTCTAAGAACTGAACTTATGAATCTTTACCACTAGAGCAAGCTCTTGTAATGACATTGACAAAGGCTCAGCTAGCTTACCTCAGGAAACAATCATCTCCAAGAAACACTCAGCCATTAACAAGATCCTCATAGGAGCTACTATTTGCAGTAATTTGGCACGAATCAACCTATTCGAGACTCCCCTTCGTCTCAAATCCTCATACAAGAAAGCAAAAAAAAACATAGAACAACTACGACCATTTTCTTTTCTCAGCGATTACAAGGTGCCCTCATCTCACACACCTCAACCATCTACAGTCTTTCTTGAATACCCTGCAAATTACAGGGACACCGAACCAAAACCCAACAAGATTACAAACCAAAAAGGGGAAAAAAAAGGAGAGGAGGGCAAAGAATCGAACCTAAGAAGATAAATTCAAACCACAATCAAACACAGGACTCAAAACCCATCATCAGAGCCCTAGAACCCCAAATCTTGCCTCGTTCGGGAACAAATTCTAGCATCAACAAAATCGAGCCATACCCTCAACAGAACAAAAGAGAGAGAGAGAGAGAGAGAGAGAGAGAGAGAGAGAGAGAGAGAGAGAGAGCGAGCAAAGTGCCTATAGAAGGGAAGTGGAAGGACAGGAGAGTACCTGGCCGGAGGGAGCAGCGAGCGAAGTGGAGTGAAGAGAAACCGAAGCAAGCCGAAGAAGAGGAAGAGAGCTCCGTCGAGGTAACGAGAGTTTACAGGGATCCAAAATCGAGAAGGACCGCTGTCGACGAGTTGCGGGGAGAGAGAGAGACGGAGAAGAAAGCCGTCGAGTTGCAGGGAGAGAGGGAGCCGTTGAGTTGCAAGGAGAGAGAGCAACGAGGAAGAAAGTGTTGCGTGAGAGAGCGTCGCGTGAGAAAAGCTTCGAATAAGTTAGGGTTTGTTTTGTATAGGATAAAATTGGACTTTTGATAAAATTTTGAGGGTAAAATGGGTAATAAGTAAAAATTCATTAATCCTCCTATCAGCATTCCGAAAATGCCGAAATGCCCAAAGCAGGTCCCCACATGCTTTGGCCATTCAGCATTCCAAATGCAAATATTTTGCCAAAGAGCATTCAAAAGTCGAACCAAACACCCTTTAATTTTTCCCAAGGGGCTTTGGGGGCTCAAAGCCCCTTGGGAAAGCTGAACCAAACACCCCCTCTAACATCATTTTACTCTTTTAAAGGTTGTATTATTGAAATGTTGCTGGTTATTACTAGGGTTAAAATCGATTTTGGTCAAATTAGTTTTGGGGAAGATATTAATCTTGAATTGGGTTAGCTCTTGATAAATTGTTGCCCGTTGTCCCTAACACTTCATAAATATTGTTTTCACCTTAGTATATTTTCATTGACTATCAAACATTGAGATTGTTCCTCCCCAATGATCAAATTCATCTTAAACTCTTACTTTACACCTTCATCATCCTCCTCCACAAAATTCGAATTTGCTTATCTGTTAACCCGTACAACGAATGAGATTGAAGTGTTGTGTAATCAACTATTTAAGGCCGTGCATCTATCTTGGAAGTTAGAACAATTTTCAAGTGACTATGACTATAAGTGTAAGTCAACACAAATATTTGTTTCATGTTATGTGAAATGACTAGATCTAAGCCATTTAGATTGTCGAGTTGCTTCCGATCATTGGGGGAGGGGGGACTTTGCAATCTCAATTCGTAGGCCAAACTGTGACATCCTGATTTTCAGGTTCTATCTTCGATTGAATAAGTTAGGTTTTTCATCGATGCGCCTATAGTTCTTTTCTCTGAGTTGACCACTCATGAGATAACTAGTCTATCGGGTGAAGTCGTTAAGGGATTTTAGCGCAATAGCCTTGAGAATTCGACCGAGAATTGACTGCTCGACCATGCTAATCTGCAAAGGTCATTACGGCACTGTCAAAATTGATAAGAGACCGGAGATAGGTTGATTCAATAGAGATGTGTGGTTAGTAATCACCAAATGGCAAAATTTCTGTCGAATGGCACTAGACCAATTTTCAGTCATTTTCATACCTTCTGTTCGTATTTGAAACATTGAGATTTTCACAACAATCGAGAGTCATCACTGTATTGAATATGTACAATGTGGCTTGAAAATAATCAACCACGGGTCAAATGCGCTAAAAATTCCTTAAAGCTACCCGGTAGGTTAGGTCACGTTAAAATCGCGCCAGATTGAAATAAACTGTGAATTTAAACCCGATTTCAAAAATTGAAAGTTTTGTCCTGTCACGAGTCATTTTATGACTATCCACTCACCTTCAAAGATTTTTCTGCAAAATTGGGATTTTTAGCGAAAATTCAAAGTATGGTCATTTTGAACCGGAAAAATTCGAGGGCCGTTTTTTAGTGCATTGTTGACTGTCAAGTTGGTTCGATTGATGAGAAAAAAATGTGAATTGGAGTGTGGGCACCTTGGTTAGAATTATGGACTCCAATTTAGGTCCAATTAGAGAGGAATTGATTCCATTCTAGGGGAATGTGTCAAAATTCGTAGGTCCAAGTAGGGTTGTCAATGGGTTGAGTCGAGTCGGGTTTTGTTGTTACTCGACCTAACCCAAAACACAAGGGTCACACATTGTGACCCGACCCGAACCGACCCAAAACACATTAGACCATCTAGACCATCTAATGTGTTTTGGGTCGGGTTGGGTCGAGTTGATGGGTTTCTTGCCTCTCTTTTTTTTCACCTTTCTTTTCTCTAGGGTTCGGGTTAAAACTCTACAGCAATCATCCCATTCTGATCCCATTCTTATGCGAACAGGTTATTATAAGAATCTAATTTTAACATCCATTCTTGTGAGTGATTAATCTAAGTCTTTTGAACTGATAAAAACTCAATAGCATAGCACCAAGTAGAAGAACAAAGAGTAGCGAAGAAAAAATCCCAAGAAACCTAAAGCTTTGGCACTTCAACCTGTTGGGCAAGTTCCACATCCAAAAGAAAATTGAGTTTTTTTTTTTATTTATCAAACTCACCCATAAGACCACTGCAAATTCCTTTTCGATTCTCATGATTTATGAATAGACAATTACATTTTGCGATAGTAAGTATCATTCCAGTAACACCTACCCGATTAGCCACATTAATGAAGTGCTGAATTGCAGAATTCAACTTAAGTTCATGAAAGATCAGCTACACAGGACTAGTGAGCCACTACTCGTGCTCCACTCTAGATACTCCAAAGAAACATACCAACCTAATACTGCAGTGATTAAGCTGCTTCACACTAATCCACATTGTTCCAATTACCCTTTCTTTCTTTCCCCACTATATCAAATTCGCCATTCACTATGAACTACATGAACTCAGCACCAAAGCTGATATCCCTGCAATTTAGCGCCTTTTGTGGGTCAATGTTCCAAACAGTAAAAACCAACAAGAAATGCCTGCTCTCAATCTGCAACTACTTCACAGGACACGACCAAAAAATCAACAGAGAGAGGTTCCTTTCAATGAAGTTTAACTATTGAACAACGACATGTAGGAACACTTAAGTAATCATTTTCCAATGAAATCATGCTATCTGGAAGATAAAAAGCATCATCTAGCCAAGCAAATTTATCCTTGAGGAGTAGTCATCAATGACAAGCAATCTAAGTGCCCGTCGTAAGTTGTAATAACATGGCAGTAAATCAAGTTCCTACAACCAAAGTGAAATATTTCCACCGACAACACAGGTTTGTCAAAAAGTTGTTCCCTTTCCTTTTATTGTCTGCACCAATCAAGAAAAAAGACAACTTTGTACATGACTAAAATCACTTTTCCAAGTCGATGAAGTAGCAATGCCAATGAATTATCCAGAGAACCGTCAACGAGTGAAACACCACAATGAAACTTCTGAGAATGGACCAATTATAATACCAAAACCAATGAACCCAAAGAAAATTCAACCACTCAAGATAAATGGAGACTCAAGCAATATCACCAACACCGTTGGTCCAACAGAAGTCTCCCACAGGAGTACAAGGCAAGAAGCCAATTTCCACTTAAAACCCAGCACATTCTCCACAAAAAAAAAAAGCTACATTCCAATTAAAAAGGACAAAAAAAAAAAGCGCAAAAAACACCCACCCACTGCCACAAGAGAAAAAACGAGGAGGGGGGGAGCAAAAATGCATTACCACGTCCGAACAACGAGGCGGGTCCATGAGACAACCTTCCCGAAGGGCAAGTCCCTAGCCTCGACAGGCGTCGAGACGATCCCGAGGAGGACGGGCCTAGACTGGGAGAGGAGGTAGGGCTTGAAGGACTGGAATGGAAGGGATTTGGGAAGGGGAAGGGGAGGGGTTTCGGCAACGGACGGCGACGATTAACTGATTTGGCGGCGGCTAGGGTTCTAGCATTGAGACGAGGGGTGGTGACGGTGACGGCGAGGCAAAGGCGCGTCGATCGGAGGAGAGGCCAAACTGGCAGTTGTGAGTGAAGGCACACTCTTGTCATCGAAGAAGAAGGAGGAGCCGAGAAAGATGAGAACGTGTTTGGAGTTAACATGTTCCGAGTGAAACAATGTTCCAACCCTACCCGACCCTAAACATATATTGTTTACTTGTTTCATACCTGTCTCTTAAACAGTATCAAGACTCGAAACAAGTATAATGCTTGTTTCGTGTTCGGGTCAGGTCAGGTCGGGTTGGGTTTTTTTGACACCCTTAGGTCCAAGGGGTGTGCAACATTTGGGCATCAAATTGAGACTTGTGGAGGAAGATTGAAGAGAAAATGGGTTGTGGATGACAACCATGTTAGGTGGGCAAAGTGCAATGAGTGTTTGGGGATAAGATGAAGACTTTTTGTGGCCAAATGGGGCCCCCAAGCCTAGCAGCCCATCTTCTTCTTCCCTTCAGCCCTCCTTTCTTCATTTGTGTGTTGTGGAGAGCTTGAGGGAAACTAGATTACCGAGCCAAGCCAGCCTCTGCCTGTCGACCACCCGCCGCCACCGTTGCACCTCACCACGCCGCCCATGAGCTACTCTGTCCCTCATGCACGCTATCCGCTCGTCCCGCGCCGTCTTGCCTCCTATCGCACCTTGGGATGTCATCAAGCTTTTGTTGAGCCTGTTGGAGCCTTGCCATCACCGTTTCAACCGCCGTCTGCCACCGTCAAGACCCGCCTGAGTCGTTGTAGCCATCACCGCCCCTCCTTGCCGATTTCAGCCGCTCGAGCAGCCCTTTCGGCCCAAGGTCAATGGCCGAAGTCAGCAAGGGTCGTGAGCCTTCATGGCCCATTTTGAGGCCCATCCAGTCTCCATTTGGTGTCACCGCAGGCTTGGTTATCGCCTGCCTCCACATCACCATCATCGTGGACTCACCGACTCGCTAATCTAGGGAGTTTACTCACTAAACTCTACTTATGGAGTTAATTATGCTTATATGGTGATTATTTTAGGCTAATTAGGGATTATGTGATTAGTTAGATTAGATTAGTGATTTAATTACTCTATTATGCATGTTAGGTGGTTAGATTAGATTAATTAAGGATTAGACAAGATGTATTATTTATCTAGATAGGTTCAGGAATTTTCCTAACTTGTTTAAGTGGTTAATTAAGCATTTCTGGCCTACGTTAGTATTTTTGGCATTTAAATTGAATTAATTAATTAATTTTGGTAATTATTTAATTATTAATATTTTCCGAAAATTAGACTGGGATATCCGGTGATCGGAATTTTGTGTTAATTGCAATGGTGCGTTCAGTTTATGCAATTGGGTGTTAATTTGTGCAAATTGAGTACTGATTGGAATTTTGGTTATTTATTCCAAAAATTGGTGAATTTCAATATTTATTCATAAAATCCCGGGTGTGGGGTTTTAACACCGAAAATGATTTTATATACTATATAAAACAGTGAAATTTTAAATTTGAGGATATCACCTTTTTCAGGTTCGATTTGACCGTGTACTCATACACAATTATTTTTATCGTGTGTTCTTAATACGAAGAAAAGGAGCCAAGTACATTATTTTAATTGGGACATTTGAGTGCAAAACACGATGTCTTGGCCGAGAATTGAATGGGTGCATGAACGGTTATGAGAACCCATCCTGGGCTGTTAAGCTAAGACGTTACCCCTATATGGGACGCCCCTAAACAACGGAAGTGGGTCGCAATAAATTTTGGACCCATGCCCCTTCAAGAAAACCATCTAGAAAAAACATAGCTGTACTCAATAGGGTGAGACGACGTCTGGCTATGCCAAAAGACTGATGAACAGTGAGTAAGCCGTACCTTTGGGCCGAGATCAAAACTGGGAACACATGTTTAATTGAGTTGAATGCGTCGGATTATGGGACAAATTGTGTAACACAATATGGGATGTGTCATATAATGATTTGGCCCTATAATAAGGACATCTGTGTTTGGTTGGAATTGAGTGTGGTGTTCTAGTGATTGAGCTTGGTTGTTGCTCATGCTTTCATGTTATCTGTGATACAAATTGTGCTGACATGCAAGGAAGATCTGAGACGAGGTAAGTCTCTGTAGTTGTATGAATGTGTGGTTAGGATGCTTCTGGGCGTATTACCCTCCTAATCGGGGTTTAGAGCGTGAACTTGCTGAGATTTATATCTCACCCCGTCGTGGGTTTTAACTTTTCAATACCGTATGATGGAAGACCTGGAGTCGAGTTGAGGGGATCTAAAGTGTGGTTCAAATAGGACGGTTTCTTTTAAGAGCTGGTCTTTTGAAGTGTTATGATTGCAGACTTTTGTATATGACTCAGTGTGTATATAAAAGCGTACTTTGTTTGTGAATATGTTTTCCCGCTTTTCTATCTCGAACTGTTTACTGTCAGGGGATTTATTTATTCGCTTTCACATGTGCAATAAAATGAATGGGTCAGCGATGCGTCCTAGGACGCCGCAATTTTATCGACCATCGATGGATGGGCACACACTCGAGGATCAGGGCATGACACAAACGTTGTTGGAATGTGCTCAAACTTCAACGTATGGTTCACAAGACTAAGGGTTACGAGTTGACCGGTTCATTCGTAGAGAACCTTCTCCGAATTGTCTCTCTTTTTTTTCTTGGCACTTGTGTTAATCCTAATGAATTGTTGATGTTGAGCCTCTAGTATGTGACTAGAGAAGAAACCGTCTATGTCCTACTATGCTAGGTGATTAATGGAAGTTTTTGGGCAGTCCATGAAATCTGTGTTGTTGCCTTTGCCTTTTTAATATTCTGACATGGTATTTACTCTTTTTAAGGTTGTATTACCGAAATATTACTAGGGTTAAAATCAATTTTGGTCAATTTCGTTTTAGGGAAGATATTGATCTTGAATTGGGTTATTTTTGATGAATTGTTACTTGATTATCTTTAACACTCCATAACTGTTGTTTTCACATGAGCATATTTTCATTGACTATCAAACGTTGAGATTGTTCCCCCCTCCCCCCCAATGTTAAAATTTGTCTCAGACTCTTAGTTTACACTTGCATCATCCTTCTCCACAAAATTCAAATTTGCTTATCTATTAACCCGTATAATAGATGAGATTGAAGTGTTGTATAATCAACTATTTAGGCTATGCATCCATGCTAGAAGTTAGAACAATTTTCAAATGACTATGACCATAAGTGTAAGTTAACACAAATAGTCATTTCATGTTATGTGAAATGAGTACATCTAAGCCATTTAAATTGTTGAGTTGCTTCTTATCATTGGGGGGAACTTTGCAATCCCAATCTATAGGCCAAACATTGTCGACATAAGCTCAAATTTCAGCGTATTGTTCATGAGACTGAGGGCTACGAGTTGACTAGTTCATTTATACAGAACCTTCTCTGAATTGTCTCTCTTTTTTTCCCAATCGCGATTAGGGTTTCTTGTTGCACTTGTGTTAATCTTGGTGAATCATTGATGTTGAGCCTCTAATATGTGACTAGAGAAGAAACTTTGTATGTCCTACTATGCTAGGTGATTAGTGGAAATTTTTAAGCGATCCATGAAATCTTAGTGTTGTTGCCTTTGTCTTTTTAATATTCCGACATCATATTTATTCTTTTTAAGTTTGTAATACTGAAATATTGCTAGTTATTGCTTGGGTTAAAATCGACTTTGGTTAATTTAGTTTGGGGAAGATATTGATCTTGAATTGGGTTAGTTCTTGATGAATTGTTACCTGGTTGTCCTTGACACTCCATAACTGTTGTTTTCACTTGAGCATATTTTCATTAACTATCAAACGTTGAGATTGTTCCTCCCCAATGTTCAAATTTGTCTCAAACTCTTAGTTTACCTGCATCATCTTCCTCCCCAAAATTCGAATTTGCTTATCTATTAACCTATACAACAGACGAGATTGAAGTGTTATGTAACAAACTATTTAAGGCCGTGCATCTATGTTAGAAGTTAGAACAATTTTCAAGTGACTATGACTGTAAGTGTAAGTCAACACAAATAGTCATTTCATGTTATGTGACAATGAGTAGATCTAAGCCATTTAAATTGCCAAGTTGCTTCCAATCATTGGGGAGGGGAGGAGGGAGTGGACTTTGCTATCATGACCCCAACTCCATTTCTAGGGTCCTAAGCACATGCGAAAACGTGAACAAATAAACTCCTTAGAAAAACAATAGCTAGAAGACTGTGACATACATCACATAAAACACATCACTTTATATCTTAACTTACTTTTATAAGCCATTTTTCTTTGGGCCCTTTTTCTTTTTTATATCATACTACAAGTTTCCACATAGGCTAAGGGAATTTCTATCTCCTCTAGTGTGGTTGTGGCTTCCAAAACTGACGTGAGACTTTCATGCTTACAAGTTTGAAAAATGAGGGAGTGAGTTGGGGAAATTCAATACGTAAAATTCCTAGTTCTCTATTAGGAAAGTATCTCGACATCGAAACCTAACAAGTAGAACACACAAACAATGTCGATGACAAATCAAAAACAAATTACTTGCCATATCTTGACTCAATACATGATGTCGATGTAAAATACCTTTGGTTTAACAATGAACACATTTACACATCATGCTTATGCATAATTGGCAGCCATGAAATTCATTTATCATTGTTTTGGCTCGCCTAGGACCTATCGGCTTGACTGGCGCTTCTAGATTTTTGCTGAGTTTCCTAGCTCGACTAAGGTATCTCAGCTTGACTGAGACTTCTCGAGACTAGCTTCCCGAGGCTTTTGGGTTCAAGACCTAGGCATCCTGGCTCAACCTGCTATTAATGAATGAGGCATCGCCATCATGCCATGCGACGACGGGTGTTTTTTCTCTTTAAGCACACACACATAAGTACGACACACAAGCCGATTCTTATATTTTCTTCTTAGCCGACTTATACATGGTTCGAAGGCGTGCTCATTCATACATGTGTACCAAGAATCCTAGTATTGCACTATACAACATGTCGGGAATGATCCTTGATACGTGACTTGAACTGAACACGTAGCGTCAATCCTCACACCGACCAAGGCTAAAAAACGGCACGCCTCAATATTGATCTAAAACCTTGAGGCTTGGGTACACCTCACTTTCATGTAGATCCTAAGCTTGGTGCCTTGACTTCAACCTGGCATGAACATACTTCATGCCATGAATGACCTTTCGATCGTGGCTTGATTCAAATGCCAAGCACCAAGTCTCGGCACCAACCAAGGCATAAAACCAGCACGCTTTAGTGCCTTACCAAGACCTCATGAACTTGGGCAATCCCAATACCGATCAAGACTTAGATCTGGCATGCTTCAATGTCAATTCAAGACCTTGCGGCCTTAGGCCATCCCCACACTGAATGATACTTAGAACTAGCATGCTTGAATGCCAATCCAAGGCCTTGTGGCTTGGGACAACCTTGCCTTCTGTTGGACTCAACTCGAGCGAACCTTGGCCTCATTCCATGCATGAACAACTCAAGCACACATTCAAGCACAATCATGAGTAAAACCATACAAAAGATCCAACATCCTACCCACAGCTTGACGGGTGAGCACCTAGCTAGACTCAACAATGGAGTCCTCGCCCTAGAGGAGAAATAGGGATCTTACTTACTTGGATGAACCATGAAAACTAACTTGAATGACATGATGAAGGGTGATGGTGCAAGCCCAAGATAAAGGAAAGAAATGGGAGAATAGGGCGTGAATGCCAAGAGGGCTCCAATGATGGAAATGAACAAGGGGCTCATCCTATTTATAGGCACCAACCTCATCATTACTTGTCCAAATGGTCCAATCGTATTTCTTGAAGTGGTTCAATCGTATTTCTTGAAGTGGCATGGCTATAACATTGATGTGGCAATCCTAAATTGCAATGTGTCATACCTATTTTGAAAGGTGACACACCTAATGGCCTAATGTAATGATTAGAGGCCTACTTGTTTCCTTTTGATTGGACCACTTATACCATACCATCATGACTTGACCTACTTTTTCTCCAATGAGGATCTTATGGTAATAATGATCATATCTTTCATGGATACCTATGCTTATGAGTCACCAATTTTTTCTCCAAGGTAAATCTTTTGACCATCATTACAAAATCTTCAATGGACACCTAGGCTTATGAGTCACCATTGTCATCATTACTTGACCAACTTGTTCCACAAGGAAGATCTTAGGTGTGATGATGACCAAATCTTTCGATGCCACCTAAGCCTATGACTCACCATCTTCATTAATAGATTAGATTTGGGCAATCGTGAGGTTTGGATACTTATCACATGCCTAGATTTAAGAACTTGCTCCCCAAGTATTCTAGAGTCTTCTATTATGTCTTCTTTTTATTAGGCCACATAAATGCTTGATTCATTATTAAAGAACAAGTCATCATGAATAAGTGGCACTCTGAGAAGATAAGGTGACGCCTAGGCCCTAAGATATCAATAATTTACCTAATGTGTCTCATTCTTATTGGGACATTTGGCATGAATCTTTTACTTAATTTCCAAGGTGAATTTTTGGTAATCATAATCTAGAAGGATCAATGTAAAATGATGAGTCATCCTCCTTCATGAAACAATTAGGGTATTTTGGAAGCTTCTCCTTTGTCCACTTCCAAGCAATATGGCAACCATGGGAAATAGGCCATTGGAAGTGCAACCAGAACCGGGCAAGAGCTTTTTGTGTACATCCCTTAACGACCATTCTGACACACCTAATGTTCGTGGCAAAGCCACTCTTGGTGTGGTTGTCATAGGCAAAGTTTGTCTTCTTGGCTAGATCGATGGCCCAAGGCATAGGCTTAATGACTAGCCTTTGGACCAACTCTGATCAAGCGGACCAACTCTTGGATCAGCCCTAGGCCTAGTCCAGGCTGACTCCCGATTGTCATGTGGCCATTCGAGATCGGTCAATTCATAACCGACACACAATTGTACTGGATCAACTTATGGTCATCCACAGTTGGTACATGACCAAGCGGAATCACTCATGATCGGAACACGACTATTCGGGATCAATTCATGATCATCCATTGATCTGTGGTGGAACATGACCATCCCCTGATCAACTCTTATGGTCGGGTAGTCGTCCATTGGCCAAACGACTCGGGTCCACTTGCGTGGTCATTAGATTGGTTCACAGCTAATCTCTTGATCAATCCATAACCGATCCTTACCACTAACACACCACACTCATATCCATCTCTCATAGGTTGAAAATCGGGATATCATAACTCTCCCCCCTAAAAGAAATTGCGTCCTCAAAATTTCAATATGTACCTGATTCTCGGAATAGGTATGGGTACTTGCACTTCATGGTATCTTCACTTTCCCATGTTGCTTCCTCCATTTCATGGTGTCATTATAGGGCCTTTATCAAGGGAAGAGATACAAATAAAATAGTTGAATTTCATTCCCAACAGGTATTGGATTTCTCTTCTTCTTCTTTTTTTGTTTCGCATTTCTCATCAAAGAAATAGAAGAATTTCCATTCCATCAATCAGTATTGATTAATGGGATAGGAACATATGTGGATTGATCCGTGAATCGGGATCCTAATGCATATAGATACAAATGGTCCAATGGGAGCAAGAATTTCCAAGAACATTTGGAACATTTCGTTTCTAAGCAAAAGAGCAGTTTTCAAGTAGTCTTTGATCCCTTTATCTGCATACTATTTTTATATCATAATTAGATTGATTTTTTTTTATGTAAGAAAGATTTCAATTTCTACAATGATATGACCAATATATCATATCTTGACTGCTTTTTTGTATCCAAATAATGTGAAATGATGAGTTGGTTATTAGTTATATAGTTATTAGCTTTTGATATTTGAAGAAGTCTAAGATTGTTGAATATATCTTCTCAAGTTACTTGAAGATGCAATGTAGATTCAATACAAAGAACTTTTTTCTTTAATCAATGCTATTAGCAAGTTGTACAATTTACATTCTTCGGCTCTACCTATGAATTATCTAGTAATAGGTCTTTCACAATGAGATCTACCTATACAATAACGGTATTTAATTATGAAAATTGGATGGGGTAGCTGGCCCTCTTAGTCTCATCACTTGCTCTCTTCGATCTACAATCCACATTGGCTCCTCAACATATGACCCTCTGTCATTTACCTCGATCTTATCGAAGTTCAGCATATGTGTCAGATCGGGCTCATACCTTCTCAACATAGATACATGAAACACATTATGTATTTGAGCAAATTTTGGTGGCAGCGTCAACCGATAGGCTAAATTCATAATTCTTTCTAGGATTTCAAATGGTCCTATATACCTATGGCTCAACTTTCCATTTTTCTCCAAAGCGGGACACAACCTTAGGGGTGATAACTTGAGGAAAACATGATCATCTACTTGAAAATTTAGAGGTTTTCGTCGTCTATCTATATAACTTTTCTATCTACTTTAGGTAGTTCTAATGTCTATTTCTACTTATCATAAGTAGGGCTAGCTCCAGACCGGTGACCTTCCTTTTCTCAACCTCATTCCAACAGACTGAAGTTTTGCAAACCCGACCATACAGTGCCTTAGGCGAACTCTATCTCCATCCTAGTCTTTAGGAAAACTTTGAAAAATTTCCTTACTAGGGAAATGTCTTCAACTTCAACTTCACCACGCCTTCGCTGCACCACTATGATTTATCTTCCACCATTTCTAAATAACCTTAGCAGCCATCATTAAGAAGTTGGGCTTTCTGTACCATCCATAATGGCTCGCTACTAATTGAGTCAATCCGTTAGGATAATGTCAAATCCTTACGTAACCAACTCGATTAGGTCTACTGCTTTCTCTTATTACATATAACGACCCTATGCTCTTTGCATCTTACAATGGACAATACTTCATTCTAGGGTCTTGAAATTTCCCGCTTCCTCTTGAGTGAGTGCGTATACTCTTCCTTTCTCTTATTACATATAACGACCCTATGCTCTTTGCATCTTACAATGGACAATACTTCATTCTAGGGTCTTGAAATTTCCCGCTTCCTCTTGAGTGAGTGCGTATACTCTTCCTTGGGCCGGAGGACAATTATCTTACGATGGGACTCCATTTTGTGGTGCCTTCTGTAGTTGTTGCAGCAACATCATTTGTTGTCACTGTGGACAGTCTCTTATCATGTGGCCCTGCTGACCATAGCCACAACAAGCTCATGTTCAAGCCAAAAAGAAAGCATTGATGTGTCACTTCCTGCAACTGCGGTGTATCAATTCACAAAGCGAAAACCAGTCTTAGTTTCTTATTCTTTTTCTAAGGACATTCTCCTTCCTATATCGACCTATTGTCATGATGTTGGTTGACTTGAGAGGTTGGAGGACAAGGACCTCTTTGATAAGCTGCCGTGGTGTCTTGCTCTAAGAAATCTTTTTCTACCAAGTAGGCTTATTCATACAGCTCATTGTAGTCTTTGAGGTTTTGCAGCACTAGTTGGCTTCAAATGTCCATCTTTAGGCCATCTCGAAATCTTTTCGCTCAATCCACCGGATCTTTGATCAGCTTGGAGGTGTACCTCGACAGCTCAACAAATTTTGTCTCATATTGATCAACGGTCATATTCCTTGACTGGAGTTGCAGGAATTCTGTCATCTTCTTGTCATGAGCATATTTGGAAAAACATTTTCCATGAAAGTCTAGACAAAGGCATCCCAAGTTATGGGATTATCTTCAGGAAATACTCTCCCTTTTGTCGCATCCCCCTAGTGATTGGCATTACCCAGTAGCTGGTATACTGCCAATGTCACTTTGTCTTCATCTAAGCACCTTAAGAATGCAAATATCTTTTCAATTTCTTTAATCTAAGATTTGACCTCTTCGGGATTTCCTTGTAAATGGCATTCACCATTCCTCGAACTAAAGGCAGCTTGCTGTAAAGCCTACTTTTTCATCAGACTTCCAACATTTGCAAGTGCCAAAAGGATTTTCTCCATCTGAAGATCTTGCTCCAAATTACCACCCAAGCTCACCTTGTCTTGTAAGACCTACAATATTATTTTAGTAGCTAACGAATTAGTAACAAATGTTACTTGTACCACTAGTTAAAGGCAAACACATGCATTTGATGTTTTATACTTGCGTGGTCTACTTTACTACTCTGACCACTAAGACACCTTATCATCGAATGCGTAAACCTGCTTTGATATTAAACATGTTGTGACGCCACAAAACGCCACGCGCAACACGTGTACTCTCTGGTTCTTTTTTTTTCTTTTTTTTTTTGTAATTCATTTGATGGCAAGCGAAAGCACTACAAATACATCTCCATACAACATATAAGGAGATCATCACAGAAGTTATATACATTATGTTAACTTTATTTTTGCAACTCAAAACAGTATTACCAACAACACATAAAATACCAAAAGACATGGGAAGGGTTAGGATTGCCTAACTTCAACACTATCCTTTTATACCCAAAAGCTTGCCTGTACAACACCAAAGTTAAAATCTAAAGATCGATGACCTCCCCCGTTGATGGTCGATCGGAAATTTAGTCAGAAGGACCATCAAATCCTTTGAGCGGTCCCAACCAATCGTCATCAAAGATCGTGTACCAAGCTATATACTGATCAACCCACTCAGCAAGTTGCACGTCGACCCAAACCATGGTTGTACACTTAATATACATAAGAGCCGTATAAGGCACTACCACTTCTTCATAATTATACGCAATATGAGCTAGAGCTCCAAAAGGCGGCGGTGGCACAAGAGCAATACTACGAGTCTGAAAAATAAAAAGAATGAGCCAATGCCCAGTAAATGAAATTCCTAAGTCTAAGATGGGAGATCACCTATCACTCCACCTAATATCAACAAAAATTGTGAATTCAAGGCTGTACAAAACAACCATGCATTACAAGTGCAAGGATAAATGTGCAATTTTTCATATCATGACATATCAATGAGACAAACATAACATTACATAAGATTGATCACATGTGTAAACAGACATTACATATATATATATACAAGTAGCACAATATCTCATCAGTTTACTCATATAATCTCATATTCATACTGGCTAGGACCATCTCGATTCACAAGGCATCTCGACTAAGAAGTCATCGTCATTGCCAACTCGTGAGGGATGGAATTACACATACCCATTTGCCACACCTTAGCCTATCAATCATGGGTGTCCTCTACATTAGTGAAGATTAATATAACTCTGTACGTCCGCATGATGATAGCCATTTATTGACCTCATACCATGGCTTCACAAGCCATGTCATACCATGACCATGCGAGTCATGTCATTTCCAAATTTCATGTCATCTCAACCTTGTAGAGAATCGTTTCATACGGTAGAACATTTAGCTAACTCCAAAGTCTCATACATACTCATACAAGGAAATTTGCTTTGTGGTGAATAGGCCATGGCAAAGATCTTAATCATGTAATATCAAAGACATACATAATTAATGACAACACAATAAGCACTAGAAACATTTTGGTGTCCACAATTACAAGTGACAACACATTAATCTCTTAGATCCTCATATAACCATGAGAATCAATCAATTATGTACACTTTGACAAATAAATATTCTTTTTCCTTTCACCAAGCCATGATCAATCCGTAGAGAACTTTTACTGGTTTATTAATTCTTGATATCCATTTAGTAATAGAAACTACTATTCCAATAATTAAAGTGACTCATAAATTTACATTTTTATAATAAAGCCACCCTTGATTAAGTTCATTTTTTCACAAAAATTAAGGGGTACTTTCTATAATTCCAAATTCTTAAAAAAAAAAACTAGACTATTGCCCTAGTAAAATTCTCATTTTATAAATTTACCCATAATTTTCGATTTTCAACCAACCAAGTCAAATTGATCAAATAAAAAACTAAAAGATATACTTTTTTTTTATTTAAGACATACTAACATTTTATTTACACAATAGACACCCCACATATTTTACAAAACTATTAAAACAACCCACTTTTGATTTATTAGTACAACCATTTTAAATTTTTGCATAATTGACACATCATCCAAATTAAAAATTAACTCTAAAAATTATTATACAACCTATTGAATAATGTTTCACAAGCTATGAATAGTCCCTAGAAGTTTCAGTTTTTGCAAATCCGTCCCTCAACTTGATGAAATTATAAATTTGCCCCTAAAGCTTCTAAACTCATTTTTTTGAACCGGTTTGATTTCCCTTAATTAACATTACTTAGAAACCCACTTATTAACATTAAAAATCATAAGATAACCCTATTAACAGCCCCGTCTCAGTTCTGGAAATTTCGAATTTACCTCATATTTTGTCAAAAATTTACCAAAACAATCTTTCCTATGCTTACTTTTACCATTTTCCCACTTTTCCCACTTACGGTGCAACAAAACCATTTGGGTTTTCTTCAAACACCTACTAGGCATGGTTGATTGTTGAGCTATCTCAACAATCAACCATGGCAACTTACTCACATGTCAGTAAAATCTATAGTAAATAAACAAACAATCCATCAACCTAGCTCAAGAGTACTAAGTAGATCATTCTAGCCTAGTCCTTAGGATTTTCACTTACCTTGTGTGGAATCTTCAACAAATAAAGCCTTTACTCACATAGAAATCAAAATAATTATTAAAATTAACAAGTATCATTCTTTAGAAAACAACAAAGTTCATTTGACAAAAATAAAAGGAAATTCATATGTATGACACTAAATTGAAAGTGAAGGTGTGGACCTTGTCTTGAAAGAGAGAGTAAAATAAAACTTGAACGTGAAGAAGGGAAAAAAAAGATGGAGGTCCACATTCAAGAAGGTAGGGGAAATAAGGCATTTATCTAGTCTTCCATAGTTATTCACTATATTTAAAGGTGGCTTGAAGTAACATTTATTAGCCTTGGTTAAAAGTAATAATGCTAATTAACTAGAGTTAAATGTTGACAAAAAAATAACTAGGGTTAAGATTATGCCATGCATAAGATCATATGGATAAGTTCAAAGGATTTAATTTAGACATGTGGATAAAAATATGGTGGAGATGAAGACATTTGTGACAAATAGCATGATTTAATAAAAATATGGAGATATTATGTTAATTTGAACAAATACTTCACATTACATTAAATAATCAAAGAAATTGGTATTCATTTTAGGGTTAATACCCTGAAAAACCCAAAACTGATACACTTGTGACAAATTTACCTTTTGTTAGTTTTCGTTAAATTTTATTGTCAAATTATTAAGTTAAATTATACGTGACAGTTAACTAGTATATTGATTTAGGATTTTACGCATCGTTTGTCACAGTTTACAATTTTTTTTTATTTTTTTGTGATATTAATCTAATTTAGCGGAGGGTATATTTGTCACAAATTTATCAGTTTGAGATTTTTTGCGGTCGAATAAATTAGTTTATGGTAAATTTGTCATAAATGTACTAGTTTAGGGTTTTTTATGGTTAGTCGGGATAAATTTGTCACAAGTGTACCAGTTTGGTATTTTTCATGATCAAAAAAATAGTTTGGGATAAATTTGTTACAGATGCACCGGTTTGGGGTTTTTTAGGGTATTAACCCTTCATTTCAAACGTCCGTAAATCAGAAAATTATTTTGATAGCACTAAAATTATTAACAAAAGATACAAAATAATAGAGAAACCTTAACTCAATAAAAAATTAATGTTTGAAAATTATTTGATACATATTCAAGAGCATATCAATCCCCGCTGACAGTTACTATACTAATTATATATCCTAAATATCATAAACTATAAGAAAAATTTCGGATGTCACATATTATCATTCATTTGGGACTATAAACCCAAAGTGCTTTTGTACGACGAATGAATAATTTATAAATAATCGCCACAAATTTGATCTTTTGGATTGTTTAAAAGAATTATTCAACAAATATGTTTTCATTAATATCTGTCTAATATCAATGGTGGATCGCTCATCTCTCTCACTCTCTTCCACGATGGACATTGCTAGAACGACGAGGAATGGTTTTTCCTGTTCATCATGGGCCACCAGAACTGGGAGGATGATGCTATCATTTGCCACCTAATTTCATTGCGTGCGAATTGCACTCTCCCTATCTCTCTCCCTCCATCCCTGTCGTTTCGCTTTGCTTCCCATCTCTCCCAGACCTTGCCTTCCAAGCTCTCACTCTGGTACGATTCCTTTGGACCCGCATTGCACATTCGTGGTCGTCACTCTTCTCATCGCTTAAGCTGTTGTTTTGTGAAATTGGGTGAGGAAACGACCGACTCAAGCCATTTCGTTTGCTTGATTTCTGAGGTCGAATTGTGTTCTGCTCGATTTGTTTGAGGGATGGAAATGGATTGGAGAGGCAGAGTTTCTTTTCCCTTTTTTCCTTGTTCTTGCTTGTTTAGAGCTTGATTTTGGTAGATTGAAGAGCATTTTACTTGCCAATGCAGTAATTGTTGCCTGTACAGTACACGGACGGCACGGGTTGATATTGCAGTGCTCGTGCAAGCAATGTGCTTTTATGGGGAAACTATTAGGTGATACTGATGTTAGCTAGTAGAGTGCATGCTTTTGGATAATCCATTGTCTATTGTCTTGTTGGAAGTTCCATGAGCGTGTCGAATGAAGTTGCTGTTAGCTATATGCCCTAAAGCAACCATGTAATAGTTACGTGTTAGGGATTATTTAATGGTAAATAAGTTTATTCATTCATCGACCAATTTATATGATGAAGTCCATAAGATCAGCTATGACTGAACCTATTCTTAAGGTGTTGAAAATATGTGTGACGGGTTACAATTATGCTGAATCTTTAAATAGTTCCAGTCGATGGATCATTGAGAGGATATTGATGATCCTGTTGAGACCAGTGTGTTCTCAAGTTTCACTATTCAATATTAGATACTTGAGGGGGTGATGAGTCACAAGTCATTGGGTATGGTGATATCCAAGCTTGAACACCGATGCTTGTCTTGATCAAGTTCACTAAACGTGACATATATAGAATGATTGGCAACGTGGAAGCTTTTAACAAGGTCAATGGCAATCCTTCATGCTTCGGTTAGGTGTAAGATCCTTAGACCTGAGGCACGATATTGACTTGTATGTTGGATGGCTAGTGCGCAATATGGAATCTGTTTTCTTGATATATATAGATATACAATATTGATGTCCTATGTGATATAATCATGGCCTTGTATTTAAATCCTTGGTTAAGGTTGTAATTGAAAATGAATGGTTCATATCTCGAATAAATACATGTCAATTAGATTTGGATATATGATCGAATTAGTAGCTTGACCAATATTTCCATGGCCTTTGTTCGATCGGGACATGGTAAGATAGAATGATCGAATTACACAATTAAAGCTGACAGGTTCATTATGTTATGAAAACATTTCACACTATCTAGGTAGCCATGATATATTGCTAGATGTCACTTATGGTTTACAGGAACGTGAGATTGATCTAGACAATTAGTTTTCTTGGTTATGTTAATGTGTTAGTACAAGTCCTACTGCTAGTGTAGTGATGAACCTAGCGATATCATATACTATAACCAATTAAAATGACATTTGAACGAGAGAGATAATATTGCAAATGTGTTTGCAATTGAGCCAATTAGATTGAGTCGGGCTAGAAATAAAAGTTCTTATGAAGGGGCTTGAGAGTTTATAAAGTCTGAAACGGGTTTCAGACTCTACGAGCGAATCAAATATTTGAAGCGTGTTCAAATTCAGTGATTGAATTAATAATCTAAAGTAAGTTTAAATTTAACGGTTCAAATATTTGATTCACTCGTAGAGTCTGAAACCCGTTTCAAACTTAACAATTTCAGATTTAACGATCATATTAAGTTCTGAAACGGTTTCAAAACTTAATTATCTGAAGTGAGTTCAGAATTAATCGAATCATTATGATCTGAAGTGAGTTCAGATCAATAGCCAAATCAATGATCTGAAACAATTTCAAACTTAATGGCTAAACTAAAGATCTGAAACGGTTTCAGATTTAACGATCATATTAAGTTCTGAAACCGTTTCAGAACTTTAATGATCTGAAACGGTTTCGTAACTTAATGATTTGAAATGGTTTCAAAATAAATAGGCAATTTAATGATTTGAAACGGTTTCAGATTTAAATGACCAATTAATACTCTGAAACAATTTCAATAGTAACGACAAAATTAAATATTTGTAACAGTTACAAAGTTAATACCCAAAATAAAGACTTGTAATAGTTACAAATAAATGTCTAGAATAATGTTCTATAATAGTTACAGAGTTAATGCCCAAATTAGTATCTGTAACAGTATCATAACTTACATCCGTCAGGAGTTACGGCCGAATTAATTCTAAAACGGTTTAGAGTTAATGCTCTGATTTAACTGTGATCTACATTAGCTATAAAAGGTAACATAGAGAGCAAATCACTGGATGATGGACATTCGACAATCAATAATTGAGAGTACTAATACTGATCAACAAAAACAATCACATGAGAGCAATTGCTAGCACAATTGTAGTTATGAGATCTCTCAATTTCTCTCTTCTGTTCAAAGTGAGAATTGGTGGTGTGTTTAAACTAGAGGCTCAACATTTGTGGGGCTAGATTTAAAGAACGTTAGAGCTTGCGAAGAGATCAGACTTCTGCATCTGAAAAACGTCAGAATCAGTATTATTAGCAGGCGTTAGTCATGGTCAAGAATCCAAGAATGTCATAATTGGTGTTACCATAAGGTGTCAGATGTTTGTGGTCTGAACATCATAACTACTGCTGTGAGGACATCAAACGTTCGTGTTTAAAACTCGAAGATACTTTTGAACCAAATTTGGAGCACAATACAAGGTTAATATGATTATCCCATATAGCTCTTATATACGTTTTTGTTAAAATGCACAAAAATGCTTTGGAAACACGTGTATAAGCGTTTTTACTTCCGCTAGGATCAGATGTTTGATCTTAATTTACTTATGCACGTATGCTTGTTTATCGAAACAAACACCAACAACTGCTTATTTCTGCTTTCTACACTCTTCTACATTTTTTCAATGTCAATCACACACTTTGCTCTTGAGGTCTTATTGTATTCTTGCACATATTCTATGCATTTGGCGCTTAAAACAAAGGATTTGTTTACTATGCAAAGTACGAAGATTTTTATAACATAGTAGGTGCTTGAGTTTGTTCAAGGTTGTGGTCTCTCTCTCTCTCTCTCTCTCTCTCTCTCTCTCTCTCTCCTCTCTCTCTCTCCCCACAACATGAATAGGAAGGAATCCCATGGTGCACTAATTTTTGCTTTTCCTATATGTTTGAGACGGAATAGTTTACAATGTAGACAAATTAGATAAAAGAACTTTACTTCGGCTAGTGTGAGTATTCTATTGTCGCCATGTTTATGGAAACTTCGAAAGAAGAATTCAGTATGAACATGCTATCTTACATGGATGTGGCATTGCATGTTATAATTTGAAATGTTACAATCCAGAACTTTAGGACTAGGTTCATGGAAGCTCCAGCATTTGACTTTGAAGTTTTCTTGATGAACATCTAGTCTGTTGAATGAAGTCCTCATCAACGTCATAAATGATATCACTACTACCAGAAAGCATTGTCTTGTGCATGGAGCACTTCCTCCACATCAAGATGGCCATGCTTTCCTAGTTGTGTGAATGAAATGAATTTTTGTTTTCCTTATAATGACTTCTAAAGAATCACATCTTCTCTTTACTTTAACACAAAAAGGCATATACATTTCACTGGAGTTTGACATTGAGTAATGAAATCGTGTAGGAGGATATGTTAGTTGGGTTCACTCTTATGTGGAGGAAGCCCAATGAGTTGCAAGCCCAAAAAGAGCTTGAGCCCATATGATAAATCATATGGAGAAATAAGGTTTCTCATTATCTTTAAAGTGGTAGCCGCAAAAAGACGTAGTGACAAGAGAAAAAGATAAAGCAGAAAATCTGGGGTTTGGGCAAAGTTTGATTTATATCAAGCTAGCATCAGAGGTCAATTCGTGGTCCGATTGAGCTGAAATTTTGTCAACATGTTCGTGGCGCAATCTTCTCAAATTTGAACAGTTTGATTTTTGTTTGAAGCTCCCTACATCAAGTAAACCTACATTTTTGGTCAGATTTATTCTTAATCTCTTGTAAAATTCATGTGTATTGCCAAGAATTATGTTCTTGAGATCTTTACTGCTATGTACCTCTAGTATTTGTTAGAGAAGAACATTGTTCACCCAATTTTGTTGATAGTGAAGATTTTCGGGTGAACTCCAGTCCCGTGGTTTTTTATCTCCTTACATCGATGAGGTTTTTCACGTAAAAAAATCGTCTTGTGTTCACATGCTTGGTATTTATTTTACTCTACTATGTCGATTCCTATTAAGTTTACACAATATGGGATATTATTTTATGCCACTATGTTAATTTGATATTGTTCAAATTGTTACTATTCTCCCATCAGAATGGTATCAGAGCTTCTAGTTATTGCTTGATTTTTCTGCCTTGTGTTAAACAATGGAAACGAATACGAGTAGAATGGTTACACTGAATGGTTCGAATTATCATATTTGGAAATGGAAGTGGAAGACATTTTATATGTGAAAGATTTTTATTTGCCCATATTTGCCGAGGAAAAATGGAGAATAAAACCGATACTGAATGGTCTATAATTCATCGTCAAGTATGTGGTTATATTAGGCAGTGGGTGGATGATAATGTTTTGAACCCTATTATTGAGGAAACACATGCATGTAGTTTATAAGATAAGCTCGAACAATTATATGCTTGAAAGACTGGGAATAATAAGTTATTTTTTATCAAAACAGATGATGGCTATGAGATATCAAGATGGTACTCATTTGACTGATCATTTGAATTATTTTCAAGGAATTATAAATCAGTTGGCTGCGATGAGAATCAAGTTTGATAATGAGATATAAGCACTATGGTTGCTTGGTACTTTGTCGAACTCATGGGAGACGTTCCGAACATTTTTATCTATTTCTGCTCCAAATGGTATGATTACTATGTATTTGGTTAAAAGTAGTATTTTGAATGAAGAGATGATAAGGAAGACACAAAAATTGTCATCTTCACATTCTGATGTCTTGGTTGTTGAGAAAATAGGAAGAAATAAGTCTCAAGGTCCAAGAAATAGAGATAAAAGTCTAGATAAAAGTAGAGGTAAGTATAATAAATTTTCTAATGTTGAGTGCCATTATTGTCATCAAAAAGGACATATTCAGAAGTTTTATCGCCAATTAAAAAAGGAGAAACAAAATGAGAAAGGTAAAAAGAAAAAAAGTGATAATGACAGTGATGACAATTGTGTTGCTGCACTTAAAAAAAACTTTCTCATCATTTTTTATAGTGATGTGGTGAATTTTGTATCTCATGAGACCAGTTAGGTAATTGATAGTAGTGCATCTATTCATGTTATGTCTCATAGGATTTCTTTACATCATACAGGTCAAGTGACTTCGGATCTGTGAAGATGAGAAATAATGGGCTAGCTCCAGCTGTAGGCATCGATGATGTGTGCCCAGAAACCAACAATGGCACAAGGTTAGTATTGAATAATGTTAAACATATATCCGATATCCGCTTGAATTTGATTTCTACAAGCAAGTTGGATGATAAGGGGTATCGCATCACCTTTAGTAATGGTCAATAGAAGCTCACCAAAGGTTTTCTTGTTGTGGCTAGAGGTGAAAAATATTCTTTGTTATACATTATGCAGGCAAAGTTGTTCATAAACAAAATTAATGCAGTAGACAGCAAAAATGCAGCTGAGTTATGGCATAATAGGCTTAGTCACATCAATGAAAATGGTTTGTCAACATTGGCCAAGAAGAAACTCTTTTTAGGATTGAAAATTTCGGCGCTAAAGAAGTGTGCTCAATGTTTAGTAAGAAAACATAACAGAGTTGCTTCTAAAAGCTCCCCTCCTTCAAGAAAGTCATGTATACTAGATTTAGTGCATTCTAATGTTTGCAGTCCTATGAAAACAAAATCACTTGGTGGCTCTCTTTATTTTGTTACCTTCATAGATGATTTTTCAAGAAAAATTTAGATTCATACCTTGAAAACTAAAGATCAAGTATTAGATGCTTTTAAGCAATTTCAGGCTTTAGTTGAGAGACAAACTTGAAAGAAATTGAAATGCATCAGAGTTGATAACGGGGGAGAGTATATTGGACCTTTTGATGAATATTGTAGACAGCATGGTATTCGACATCAAAAGACACCTCCTAAGACGCCTTAGTTACATGGCTTACTTGAGAGAATGAACAGAACACTGGTTGAAAAAATGAGATGCTACTTTCACGGTCAAAGCTACCTGGATCCTTTTGGGGTGAGACTTTAAGTACAGTTGTGCATGTATTAAATCTTACTCCATGTGTTCTTTTAGAGTTTAGCATTCCTAATAAAGTTTGGATTAGGCAAAGATGTTTCTTATGATTATTCGTGTGTCTTTGGGTACAAAGTATTTGTGCATATTCCCAAAGATGAGAGGTCTAAACTTGATGTGAAAACACGACAATGCATATTTATTGGTTATGAATAGGATATGCTTAGTTACAAATTTTATGATCCGATTGAAAAGCAAATTGTAAGAAGTAGAGACGATATGTTTATGGAAGATCAAACAATAGAGGATATTGAGAAAGCATGGATGATTTCAACACGACAGGTTAGTGATAATTTCGTTGATTTGGATCCAATTCCTCTTACAAATATTCCTACACGAGTTGATGAAGAGTAGCAAGAAGTCAATGTTCCCAATAATGCACATGTTCCTGAACATGTTGAAACGAATAATATTATTCCTAAACCAGAGGCTCAATTAGATGTTCCACTGGATGTTTCAGTCTAGAGATCCATTAGAGACTGACAACCTTCCACCAGGTATTCTGAAGATGAGTATGTATTATTGACTGATGCAGGTGAACTAGAGTGCAATGCAAAAGCAATAGAAGATGAGTACAAAAGCAATTGGTTTGATGCTATGTGAGATGAGACGCAATTACTTTATGATAATTATACTTTTGAGTTTGTGAAGTTACCTAAAGATAAAAAAGCTTTGAAGAACAAATGGGTATATAGGTTGAAGCAAGATGAACATACTTTATAACCATGGTACAAAGCTAGATTGGTTGTTAAGGGATTTAGTCAGAGAAAGGGTATTGATTTTGATGATATATTTTCTCCAGTAGTGATCATGTTTTCTATCCGTGTGATACTAGGCTTAGTAGCTACCTTAGATTTGAAAATTGAGCAAATGGATATCAAAACAGCCTTCCTACATGGTGACTTGAAGAAGAGATATATATTGAACAACCTGAAGATTTTAAAGTGAAAGAGAAAGAGAATTATGTGTGCAAATTGAATAAAAGTCTTTATGACCTAAAATAAGTACCAAGGCAATGGTACAAAAAGTTTGCATCAGTTATAACAGAACATGGCTATAGGAAGACTTCCTCAAATAACTATGTGTTTGTCCAAAAAATTTCTGATGGTGATTTTATTATTCTCTTGGCTTATGTTGATGATATGTTGATTGTTGACAGGAATGTTTCAAGAATTGAGTTATTGAAGAAACAGTTGAGCAAGTCTTTTGCCATGAAAGAATTGGAATCGGCGAAGCAGATTCATGGCATTGAATTACCCGAGATAGAGATGCTAAAAAATTATTTTTGTCGCAAGAGAAATATATCGAGAAGATCCTTCAAAAATTTTACATGGACAAGGCTAAAGTGATTAGTACTCCTCTTACTGCCCACTTTAAGTTAAATATGAAGCAAAGTCCTACGACTGATAAAGAGAAGAAAGATATGGAAAGTGTTCCATATGCCTCAGCTGTAGGAAGCTTAATGTATGCGATGGTATGTATACGCACAGACCTGGCGCACACAATTGGCGTTGTTAGTTGCTATTTGTCAAATCCATACAGAGAGCACTGGAATGCAGTGAAGTAGAATATAAGGTATCTTCGGGGAACTTCAAATTTGAAACTCAGTTTCGGGACTGAGAAACTTGAATTAGTTGGATACACTGATTCCGACTTGGCAGAAGATATTAATACTCGTAAATCTACTTTTGGTTATTTGATTTCTTTTGCGGGTGGAGCTATGTCATGGAAGTCAAGATTGCAGAAGTGTGTTGCACTTTCTACAACCGAAACTGAATTTATTGCAACGACTGAAGCTATTAAAGAGATGCTATGGATGGAGAAGTTCTTAGAAGAACTTGGGTTCAAGCAAAAGAGGTATGTGCTATTTTGTGATAATCAAAGCGCAATTCATCTTGGTAAGAATTCATCTTTTCATTCTAGATTGAACATATTGATGTTGGATATCATTGGATAAGGATGTTCTAGATAAAAAGTTGTTGGAACTTGAGAAAATTCATACGGATCATAATGGCTCTAATATGATGATGAAGACTCTACCAAGAGAGAAGCTTGAACATTGCTAATTGATAGTAGGGATCGTGAATCCCTCCACATTGTCGTGAGTGGGAGATTTGTTAGCTAGATTCACTCCTATGTAAAGGAAGCCTAATGAGTTGTAAGCCCAAAAAGAGCTTGAGCCCATATAATAAGTCATATGAAGAAATATGGTTTTTCACTATCTTTAAAGTGGTAGCCACAAAAAGACATAATAACAAGAGAAAAAGAGAAAGCAGAAAATCTGGGATTGGGGCAAAGTTTGATTTACATCAAGTTGATATCGGAGGTCAATTCGTGGTCCAATTGAGCTAAAATTTTGTCAGCATGTTCGTGGCGCAATCTTCTCGAATATGAATGGTTTGATTTTTGTTTGAAGCTCCCTACATCAGGTTTTTCATGGATTGATCAAAACTTGCGTTTTTGGTCAGATTTATCCTTAATCTCTTGTGAAATTCATGTGTATTGTCAAGAATTATGTTCTTGAGGTCTTTGCTGCTATGTACCTCTAGTATTTGCTAGAGAAAAACATTGTTCACCCAATTTTGTTAATAGTAAAGATTTTCGGGTGGACTCCGGTCCTGTGGTTTTTTATCTTCTTGCATCGAGGAGATTTTCCACATAAAAAAATCGTCTTGTGTTCGCGTGCTTGGTATTTATTTTACTCTAATATATCGATTCCTATTAGGTTTACATAAGAGGGATGATTATTTTATTCTGCTGCGTTAATTCAATATTGTTCGAATTGTTACTATTCTCCCATCAAGATACTGGGAAGATGTTAGCTATTGACCCAAATTCGGCCATTTATGTGACTGATTCTGCCAAGGACATGAAGGACAAGGTTTGCTGCTGTCATTCTTTCACCTGTTTTTTTTTCCATGATCATCACATAATTTCAATGAATTGTGGCTGGCAGAATAACCGAGGGATTTGGCATCATCCATGTTTCTCAGATATTGCTAATTGTGGTTCTGTCTGAGATTTTAGCAAAGATGTTGACTAATTTTTGACTTGTGAGCAAATGATGTTTATTAGTATGGGCATGCTTTGTTCTGCGCAAATGTCATCAATGCTACTCCTTTTTTTTTCATTTAAAAGAAGATAGTATATCATGTAACTTAATAGCTTATGAGAAATTCGATTGCATGATGTACTTGTGCAATCATAAAATTTCCATTTACTGATAATGAATTCATTATTGGTCTAGGTAAATACATTGTTCTACTTGGAGCAAAAAATATCCATATCGTATTGTTTTAGCCAATTGCATACCTATCTATCGAGAAGGAAGGTGCAATGTTCCCTTGGCAACCATCAATTACTTGTGTTTATGTCTGCAGATAAACTAATACGCGTTTATTGGTGGACAAGACACCAAGGAAAAGAAAAGATAGTATGGTGCAAGCCTGGTTTAGGTCCCGTATAGCTCTAAGATCTTTAACCATACGGCTTTCATTTTCCCATGTAATTCGAGTTTGGTGATGTCGAGAATTACTCAATATCTCATGAGCATGCAACATCCTTTCGAAAGGCTTGCGTACCAAATTCCTACCATTCAGATACAACATTATCCTTCACAGGGATTTTACTTTCACAAGGTGAGTATATTAGTGATTCAATGGATGAATCACAATCTCCTCACAACACTTATTCTTCCAATGTACTGTTTGTCAATGGTGTCTATGCCTTCAGGACAAGTAATCATCCGGCAGAGAAGACTCTCCCTGTTGGAAATTAATCAAGAGAAAAGAACATTGTTTGTTGTAATCGCAGCATCAATGTAAAGAAGACGATAACAGCTATATAATATCTTTCTTTTTATGTAAACTTACAAATCTTGGAGAAGAATAAAATAAGATATCACTGAAAAATAACATAAAATTGGAGGTGAGGTACGGATATCCGAATCTCCTTAAGGCGATTAGTTCCTACCAATGATGCTCCGTAGATTCACGAACTATGCCTCCCAAGATACAACATCTCGAACCTGTTTAGATTAGCACTATGCAAACAGGACTCAGTCGAACCGTTCAATTGAACCAGCACACCTAGAAAAAACAGAAGAGTTGAAATGTATATCAAAGCTCTTTTGGAATCGAGTCGGAAAAACCAAAAACCAAAACCTTTATGAAGCTATGTAGAGCTTTTTAGTTCATGTACAAAAGAGATACATGAATTAAATAGACACATATATTCACGAAATTCATGAATTAAGAGATATGCGAATCCAAGAGATTCATGAATCCAAAGACACATGAATTCAAGAGATTTGTGAACTTAATAAATACATGAACTAAAAGATACATAAATCTAGGAAATTCATGAATTCAATAGATACATGAACAAAAAACTATAGGAAATTCATGAATCCAAAAAGAGATAGTGAATAGAAAAAACGTATCTTAATTTATTGGCTTTTGTTGATCCATTAACCATAATTATAACACTCCCATCCATCAATTGTAGTGACGTCCAGAGTAAATGGGTCAAGCTCTATAATTTGTTGGAGAAAGGGTATGAAATTATATGCGAGACTCCTGAAATTGAGGATGAGATTGGATCTTTGCTCGCATATTTAACCAATTTACCTTACCCATTGCCATGTCATGCCTTGAAATTTGCCATTAATGAATTTTTTATTTCCTTCGACTCTACCTTAGAAGCTTACAAGGCAAATGTGAAGTCCATTAAGGCCATCGAGGAGCAAGAGGAGGCATTATCCCTCAAGGAGAAGGAGTTGGCGCAATCCTATAAGCTTTTTGATGTATATCGTGGCAACACCAACATCTCATCACAAGTTCTGTTCAAGCTATGCCAATTAATCTCCGAGAAAAAGGGCTCGGCTTATTTTTATTCTCTCTTAAGAAAAGGAGGTTTATTTGAGTTTTATTATTCTGAAATAGATAGGTTTGATGAATCTTATAAATTCTTAAAATTTATTTATTTTAAGAATTTATAAGTTCCATTCCTAAAGAGGGAGAGAGAAATTGGTTTTGATATTTTTATTTTGCATTGAATAACTCAATTCGATTTGGCCTCCTTTTTTACTCATCTCAGCCTTGTTGGGTTTATAACTTTTCCAGACTGGACCGCATACAGTCCTTAGAAAAGATTAAAAAAAAAACTTCAATGGGGTCAATTTTTGGTTTCAATGCATTGCACTCAAACTCCTCGTTGATCACTCATATTAAGTCATGAGAACATTAACTAACAATTAAGTTTATTCGGAATAGCTCGCCAAACACTTGCTCGTGACCGATTTGATTGTGCAATGCGATACCTAGACTGTAAGCTATAATGTTATTCTTTAATGTGGAAATTCAAAATAATGGATATTTGATCTTTATGATTTTCACAATAGGAGTGATAAAGACATATTTTATCCATGGCAATACCATTGAAAATAATTGTTACAGAAACTGAAGAGATGAAGAAATCATATTTCTCTCCCTTGACCCACTTTTATTAGCGTATTTGTCTAATGGAGAATGGAATACAATGTTTATTCCTTGCTTGGGTGAAGAGAGTACTGGATTCTATTTATACATGCTATCAATAAGTGCATATGATTGAAGGGTATTTTTACTTTGTAAGAGTAGCACCTTTTCGAAAATTGTAAATTCACAATAAAATTGTACCTTTTCATCATTTTTATAAGTGTTACAACTTTCATAGCCATTACATTTTAGCACTTAAATATTTATTAAACCATTAATTGATAACATTATGTGGGCCACAATTCTTCTTACATTCTCCCACTTGGCTCATATGACCTCTCTTTCATGGTTTAACAAAGACGATAACATGCACAATAAAATAATGCTAAAACTTTAATTAAATTGGCTACCACATAATAATTGCTATTAAGTAAAGAAAACTAATACAAATCATAGTGGTTGTACGTCATTAATTGACATAATCTGTTTTGTGTAATACAACTATAGCTCTACTTAACATGATAAAAAAAATGAGTAGTACAATAATGGTCTAATTATAATGTATCTATTAGAGACTATTCTGTTGAACATTCATCTATTTCTATAGTGTATAATACTAAATAGAAAACATGAAATATGATAAACACAAAAATGAGCTTAGAGTATCAAATACATAAACCTAATGTAATCATAATACAATTATTAATGATGTCCAATAATGCCCATCCATTCAACATGTTCATTAAATGTTCTGGGGGCAGTACTTTTGTTAATGAATATACTATCATAGGAGTGTTGCTAATGTGCTCATTCAACACTCTTTGTCATTATGAAAATCGTTATTGCTGTACACTGTTTCTGCAACTGTTTCAAAAGACGAAGACGGTAAAGCGCCATGAAAAAACGAAAAAAGAAATTCGGTTAGGCCCAACCCATGAGAAAAGCCCAAACTGAGAAACCCGTAGTAGGCCCATTCGCCAATGGGCCCATTCAAAGCTTAAAGTTGCAGATCAGAAATGCTGCAGCCTGCAGCGACGGGGAAGACGACTTTCGAATTCGCAGTGATTCGATGCGATGCAGAAGGTCGCTGCTTCGCAAATCGCGAGCATAAGCATTCCGATTCGACGGCGAAGCGATCGCAATCGGCGCCAGATCCGGCGGCCTCTCGATCTCGCTTCGTGATCTCTCGTTCTCGCTTCGATTCGTTGTCGAGTTTCCATAGCTAGATCGGATCCTTCAGGCGTCCGGATTCGGAATCCAGTTCTGGTTTTTGTAACTTCTTCTTCGATCCGAGATGCTGCGGCTGAGAGCGTTCCGCCCGAGCGGCGACAAGATAGTGAAGATTCAGTTGCATCCGACGCACCCGTGGCTCGTCACCGCGGACGCGTCGGACTTCGTCTCCGTCTGGAATTGGGAGCATCGTCAGGTAGCTCGTCTTGCATTTCCGTGTTTTGCTACGTGTGTGGTGGGCCGGCTCGTTGCGGCGGTCGATTTCGATGTCGTTTGATGCGATGATGATCGCGGGGGTTCTTCTGGTTTTCTTAGGTGATTTACGAGCTGAAAGCGGGCGGCGTCGACGAGAGGCGTTTGGTCGGTGCTAAATTGGAGAAGCTTGCCGAAGGAGAATCAGGTGCGTAGAGTTTGATAGGATTCTGATCAAAGGAAAAAGATATGAGTTGAGTGTGGATGAAAGCTCGTTTAGTTGCAGCAGATGGCATTGGTTGTAGAGGCATTAAACATTGATTCCTATGACGAAAGAGATTTATATTACTGGCCCAATGCTAGTATGCTCATGAGAAGAACATAAATTGAAGCATACAAGCGCAATTTTTTTCACAGCTTATGTTTTTCTGCAGACTAATTGGTAGGTGGTCTTCTGTAATTCTGCATTAATGATTTCCTTTTTATGGGTTCTTGTAGAGTCTAAGGGCAAACCGACTGAGGCCATTCGGGGAGGAAGGTAATTGCTTTTTCTCTGCGAATTTCTGTTTCCTTTGTTTACTGATTTCCGATCCGTCAAGTTGGGAAACTGAACTATTTTTGCACATCGTTACTCAAGTGTTAAGCAGGTGAACTTTTATGATGATGATGTGCGCTATTGGCAGCTGTGGCGTAACCGATCTGCTGCTGCAGAAGCTCCATCGGCTGTTACCAACGTCACTTCAGCGTTTGCTTCTCCAGCACCATCAACGAAAGGGCGTCATTTTCTTGTCATTTGTTGCGAAAACAAAGCTATTTTCCTGGACTTGGTGACAATGCGAGGCCGAGATGTACCTAAGCAAGAACTTGACAACAGATCATTACTCTGGCAAGTCCTTACTCCTGGACACAGCCTGATTCCGATTTAATGACAGTTCTTTGCTTAATGTGAGAATATTATAGTTTGAGAGCCACTTGTCAGTACTAATTTTTTTGAGCGCCTCGAATTTGACCCCTTAAATGTACACTACTGGATGTGCCCCTATCATATATATATGTATGGTACATTTTGTTTCTGTAAGTTATGTTTCATTTCAGACTAAGTGAGTATAGTAAACTTTTAGTTGATTAATTATGGTTCTTTTTAGTATATTAGCTAGTTGTCAAGCTTGAGGAGTAAGGTCACTATGGTAGGACCATAACCATTGTTAGATTTAAAATGTAGATTAGTAAATTCTATTCTCAAACTCCATTCGATGATGATAATCCAACATGGATGATAGTTGATGAATTGTAACTGCAAATGGCTCTATAGTTGATTAGTCAAGGAACTTTATTCAATTCGATGAAATGATAACTTGGTTCATGATGAGTTTGGCCAGAAACTAGAGGCCTTCCAGGCTTGGGTTGCTAAATTTGGAGACCAATCATGTTTCCAAAAGATAATAGTAGGTGTCGAGCTGTTACTTGCAGCAACTTGTTTTGTCATCTTCATATTGATGTCAATTGTCATTTTTTTGCAGTGATATGTATCGTATCCTTCCTTTTATTATTCCTTTTTAGGCTCCAATCTGTTTCATATCTTCTAATACTTGGAGGGCAAGTATTAATGTTTGTATAGGTCGAATCTGCATTTACAACACAAGTCACTCAATCATCCCTTACACTGTTTTTCTTTCTTTTCTTTCCAATGAATTACTGTCTGTTGGCTGTTCATCATCTTTTTAATGCTGATATGTGCTGGTATCTCTGTTGCTTTTTTCTTTTGACGCAGTATGGAGTTCCTGGCCAGATCTGCATCTGGAGATGGTCCACTTGTTGCTTTTGGTGGATCGGATGGTGTCATTAGAGTACTTTCAATGATAACATGGAAGGTTTGGCCTTTGCCAATTTTGTGGTCTGAATATTAGTGCTGAACATGCAATTTGAGGATAGTAAATTTTTTGCAGCTTGTAAGGAGATACACAGGCGGTCATAAAGGATCAATTGCTTGTCTAATGACCTTCATGGCTTCTTCTGGTGAGGTAGATATTCATAACTCATTTATATTTAGCTTTCATTGTATTGTTACTTGGTTGTGAATGCTTATGTTATGGACAAATTGATGGAACAAGTTTCTACATCTAAACATATGGATAATGTGAGGTGTGAGTATTAACTTATAATGTTAAGGTAAAAAGCTCTACTTGTGATTGTTAACTTTGCGGGAATAGCTTTGTGAACCAGCAAGTCTGAAGTCAAGGTTGTGGCACAACGTGTTTTGACAATAGTGTTAGAAGATGATAAGACTGAAGATGGAACTAAAAGTGGGACTTATGGGAAAGCTTGGCACTATATGAACCTTTGTAGATTAAGTGAAGTGGTATGAGCTCTTGAGGCTTGCTGTTGAAGGAGAAAAGTGACAGCTTCTGCCATGGTCAATTCTTTGTTGGATTTCAACTCATGCAATTCCTTCAACGCTAGCAGCAGTTGTTGATTCTTTTATTGTAAGCAGTTAGCAATGGTGACGGTGATCCAAATTCAAGTTTTTTCTTCATTATCAAAGCAACTGCTGAGCAATTTCATTGGACAGGGTTCAATTACAAAATCTACATTTATTGTTGTAGTAAATACATATCCTTTTGTTATACTTGTTTTCATATAGTCATCTTAATCCATTGAGTTTTTGAACTATTTGCATTCATAAAATGTACACAGACTTCCAGCAGTTTACCTAATGAAACTTGCTTTATCAATATTAACATGTGCTCTGGAGGATTAGTTTCTCACATTGTTTTACTGCAACTGGTTGCAGTTGTAAGTTTGTTTATCTTGCCTTTTATTGCTGGTGCAGTCAAACAAGTTGATCCACAGTAGCTCATACATGGTTTCTTCATCTTCCAATTTATATGCTTTCTAATGGTTACTTCTATTTATTGTAGGCACTTCTGGTGTCTGGTGCCAGTGATGGTTTGCTTGTTCTCTGGAGTGCAGACCATGGTCAAGATTCTCGAGAACTAGTACCCAAGCTAAGCTTGAAAGTACTATTTTCACCTATGCTCTCCTCATTCTTATTATGATCTTTCAGTTCAAATTCTTAGAAATGAACCAAAACCCATTTTGATGCGTTAATTTAATTAACTAATATTTGCTTGTAAAGTGAAGACCATGCAACACTGTCATCACTGTAGAGAACAAGTCCTGGATTGTGCAAATCCAATTATTGACTTTTACTTCACGAAACTACCACATGAATATTCTTATCCTGACAAATTTTGTTGCAAAAAAATGTAACTGCTGGTGTTTGATCATGTATTTGCTCTTGATGGTATCTATTGTCTATTGTCAGCTTTGCTTTCCACATCTTTTTTCGTTGATGCTCGATGGAAGTATAGTCCTCATTGCAAACCCATTTAAATTTTTAGATGCCAATACTGGTAGGTTGAATCAGGGACTAATTGATTCCAATTTCAGGCACATGATGGTGGGGTTGTGGCTATTGAACTTTCTAGAGTGAGTGGAGGACCTCCGCAGCTTATAACAATTGGTGCAGACAAAACGCTAGCTATATGGGACACAATGTCTTTCAAGGTGTGGAATTTGATCTTTTGATTTACAGTAATGGTTGAAAATTTCTTTGTTTGATGCTTTATAACATTGACAACTTTTAGCTCATCCCTTTTTTTTAGGAGTTGCGAAGAATTAAACCCGTGTCTAAACTTGCTTGCCACAGTGTTGCATCTTGGTGCCATCCTCGGGCTCCAAACCTTGATATATTGACTTGTGTAAAAGATTCCCACATATGGTACGCGTATCACTTTTCCTTAGTGGCTATTGTTGGTTTTCAGCTAGATGGTGTTATGAGCTTTTCTTTTGCAAATAATTATTGCAATATGTGTAGAACTGAGTTTGTTCTATGTTTATGGGTTTCTTGGTAAATGAAAATAATTAGAAAGATGCTTTATTCTGCTAACTTGGTAGAGTAATTCCATTATCGTCTTTTGCAGGGCCATTGAACACCCCACATATTCAGCTCTCACAAGGCCCTTGTGTGAGCTTTCCTCACTTGTTCCACCGCAAATACTTGCTCCGAACAAGAAGCTTAGAGTACGTACTGAGTAGCTGATCCTTTCCCTCTACCTACTTATTCCATCCGTGGGTTAAGCGTAATCTCATAAGGGGAAACATCTCAACCTTAACGCAAAAATTTCTTGGAGTAATCTATGCTTAATTTAAATATCTGTTATATAAACTTGCCTGATGTGTAAATTGAATGTTAGATGAGTAATGATTTTCCATGTGAAAATTAAGAACATCGGCCTAGTTCATTGATTATGTTCTGTCACCTCTTCTTAAAACTTGAAAGGGGAGTTCTACAGAAAGCGTTGAAATATAATCTACTGTTTCTTTGTTATAATGCACAAATTGTTACTAAGTTCTTAAAAAGTAAAATTCATTAGGGCTTTAAAGTGGTTTATGTATTTATGTGCTGATTAAGGATGGTTGTTTAGAGAGGGGGAGGGATAGCGGAAAAAGAGAATTATTCATCTCCAATTACCAAATTGACCTTTACTGGGTACTTCTGGAAAGGAAATCCTTGTAGGGCTTAAAATAGTTTTTGGTGATGATATTTTCTTTTGGATTGTATAGCTCTGATCCTTAGGAGTTGCTATTGCAGGTATATTGCATGGTTGCACATCCATTGCAACCTCACCTTGTTGCTACTGGAACCAATGTTGGTGTGATTATGTGTGAGTTTGATGCCAGGTCCCTTCCACCTGTAGCTCCACTACCAACGCCTCCCGAGAGCAGGGAGCATTCAGCAATCTACGTGGTTGAGAGGGAACTGAAGCTGCTAAACTTCCAGTTGTCGCCCACTGGAAATCCATCGCTTGGGAATAATGCCTCATTATCTGAAGCAGGAAGGTTGAAGGGAGAGTCATCAGAGTTGTTACATGTCAAGCAGATTAAGAAGCACATTAGTACTCCAGTTCAAAATGATTCGTACTCAATTCTTTCTGTCAGCAGTTCTGGGAAGTAAGTTACTGTCAAATTTTAATTTGCTTATGTTTTATAGATGCATTACAACATGCAACCTATCTCGTATTTTTTTTTCCTGGCTTCTGGCGACTGAACTTAAAGGGAATGAATGCATTTTTCAGTATGTACGGTGCAACAATTACAAACAGATTTTGCCTGTATATTGTTAATTCTAATTAACATGGACTGTCAACTGCAGATTACTTAATATTATTGCATGTGTTTGTTTCTTCTGTGTACTTGACTGACTGTAGCTGCTTGCTTCCTACTGGATTTGGGTGCAGGTATCTTGCAATTGTGTGGCCAGATATTCCTTATTTTTCTATTTATAAAGTTGGTGACTGGTCTATCGTTGATTCCGGTACTGCAAGACTTCTGGCATGGGATACTTGTCGTGATAGATTTGCCATATTAGAATCTGCACCTGCCCCAAGAATTCCTGTACTTCCTAAAGGTGGTTCCTCAAGGAGAGCAAAAGAGGCAGCTGCTGCAGCAGCACAAGCTGCAGCAGCCGCTGCATCTGCTGCTTCTGCCGCCGGTGTTCAAGTTCGTATCCTGCTGGATGATGGAACATCAAATATATTAATGAAATCCATAGGCAGTCGCAATGAACCGGTACTATTTATTTAGCTATCTAGTGTGCTTTCTCGTGCATGCGATTTAATTCCCTTTCTCCTTGCAAGTCTTTTGCCTAAACTATACAGGGATCATGCATTAGTAGGGTTCAATGACCTCTTGGTTTGCTTTTAAACTGAGTAATTTTAGTAGATGTACTTCTCATGACATAGTTAGAATATCTCAGGAAACGGGTATGCTGTGTTGTATTTAAGGCAGTTTCATTCACCAATAGATACAAAATTAGCTTGTGAATTACACATCTCTAAAATACTTGTTCAAAGTTCATGAAGTGAGGAAGTGCTGGGAAGGATTCAAGTCAAAGTCTCACTCTAGGGATGCTCCCCACATTTTACCATGGCCACAAGTTGGTCAGACATTGTACATTTGATCTGACCATCAGAATTATTATTCATCAAGCTTTGATGACCCAATGGTCTAATTATTGTGGTACATTTTGTATGCAAGAGCCTGCTTTGTGAAGTGACAAACATTTTGATATAATTAGGAGATATGATTTTGTTTAAAAAGATCATTAACTGATAATTGCGTACACTAATTTTCTTTTTCATGTATTAAGAGGGTTATGTAACTTCATTGCTGAGTGGTATAGAAAAGAACTTGTTTTTTTTATTTTTTTTATGGTTTGCACTTGTTCATTGTCCTCCTAGCAAATTCCTTGTTGTATTTTGTGGGTTTTCCATTTCTTTTGCATGGTAATCTCAACTGAAGATCATCTCTTGTAGGTTATTGGCTTGCATGGTGGAGCACTTCTCGGTGTAGCTTATCGGATGTCACGAAGGATCAGCCCTGTTGCTGCAACTGCTATATCATCAATTCAGTCAATGCCCTTATCAGGATACGGCAATAGTGGCCTTTCTTCCTTCACTGCTTTGGATGATAGTTTATCTCATAAATCTTCTGCTGAGGCAGCACCACCAAATTTTCAGCTCTATAGGTCAGCTGTAATTTTTTTTCTTAGCTAGTAGCAAAATGGCATCTAATTGCCAGTCATTTGGATCATCAGCATTTGGATATTGCTGAGTGTAGAGCACTTGCTCACTATTATTTACAATAATTGCAAACTGTGTGCAAGACACTATGGAATATAATACAGTTGAAATATATCTAGGATAAACTGAGAAGAAGACATAACAGCGTTTTGGGTTCTATCTCTCTCATTCTCCTGAAATATGTCTTGGAAAAATTGTTCTGTGTCTGACTCCATGTGATTCAAGGCATGTGAACCGTCAAATCAAGTGGAACTCATATGATCTGATGACTCGCATGCACAGGGCTCACATGGTCCGGGTGGATGTATGCTCAAATTTGTCGTCTGGAGTTGCGGTGCTAGTTGTAGTGGTTAATAATGATTTTTTTTTGTCCCTGCAACTCAGTGGTGTGCATTGGTTTCCATCTTTATTTACTGGCGAAATTGGTTCCATCTCCAATAATATTCTTCTTTCTTCATTTATAGTCACTACATATTTGAACCTTTTTTGTGGCAGCTGGGAGAGTTTTGAACCTGTTGGCGGTCTTCTTCCTCAGCCAGAATGGACTGCATGGGACCAAACTGTTGAGTACTGTGCGTTTGCATATCATCATTATATAGTTATATCTTCTTTGCGACCACAGTATAGATATTTAGGAGATGTTGCAATCCCTTACGCTACTGGTGCTGTTTGGAATCGAAGACAGCTGTTTGTGGTTACACCTACCACCATTGAGTAAGATGCAGTCATTGTCTGATAATCTATCTTGATGTTTTTTTTTTCTCCTTTAGTTGCTTGGTTGTAGTCCTTGAGAAGTTTGTATGCTCAACTAAATGTCTCTTTTCTGATAGTTCCCTTCTCTGAACAATTAGTTACCTTTGAAATTCTTTTTTATATCTTAGTTTTTTATCGTGTACTCTTTGGTTTGCTAGTAGGATGATATGCTAAGCTTCTATTTTGTTCGATTCCTAGATTATCTAATACCGTTCTTGTGTTGCCCTAGATGTGTCTTTGTCGATGCTGGAGTGGCACCAATAGATATAGAAACAAGAAAGATGAAAGAAGAAATGAAATTGAGGGAGGCGCAATCACGGGCAGTTGCAGAGCATGGAGAGTTAGCTCTAATTGCAGTAGAAGGTCCCCAAGCGAGCTCACAAGAAAGAATCAAACTAAGGCCGCCAATGCTGCAGGTTAAGCATTTTCAGCATTCTGTATGACGTCATTTCACTATTCTTTGTTAGCACTTAGTTTCTTTTGATTGGCTGGAGAATCTCTCCCTCGAGATGAGATCAAGTTACTGGATTTAATTGTGCTTACAATAATGCTATCGATTCTGAAATAAGCTAGCAGAAAGAATAATAATCTGAAACGTTACTCGCTAAGATTTATCCTTCTTGCGCCTATAGTCAAGTTTCTTTGGGCCTATGATCAGCCTATTGAATTGTGAAGGCGTTGTGTTTGATTATAGATTGCACACATGAAAGAGCTTTCTGCTTTAATATGTATTAATAAGTTGGAGGATTTTCAAGTACACTTTGAAGCCAAATAGAAGTTGCTGACCTATGTGGCGATATTCCTATGCCACTTCAATAACTGAGTCCTTTTTGACTTGTTTTAGCAGGGGACTCTAAATTAGGAGTATCTACCATCTTAATCTTAGTCATTATCCACCTTATTTTTTTGAGACAGTCTTGTCCTTTCTTTAATGTGTAGTAACAGTCCATCTTTCTCTATTCAGGTTGTTCGTCTAGCATCTTTCCAGCACGCTCCTTCTGTTCCTCCATTTGTGAGTTTGCCAAGGCAATCCAAAGTTGATAGTGATGACATAGCAGTGCTGAAGGAGTTTGAAGAAAGAAAAGTTAATGAGGTTGCTGTTGGGGGTGGTGGGGTCTCAGTAGCAGTTACTCGTTTTCCAATGGAGCAAAAACGACCTGTTGGACCTTTAGTAGTGGTTGGCGTTAGGGATGGTGTTCTTTGGCTAATTGATAGGTAACAGGCCTCCAATGCTTCTAAAATGAGATAGATTAGTGGTTTTCTCAAGTGTATCATTTAGTTACTTCCTGAAAGGTTATTGATGCTCACATGTGCCTTCATACTAAGAGTAAAATGAATCAGAGGAGTATTTCTTTGTGCAATCTTGCTTAAAAACTTACCATCCTCTCAATCTAAATTTGCACAAACAAAATGTCATTTTGAATCAACAGCTTTGTCAGCATTTGTACAATTATCTGATTTCCTATGAGGAGCTACTCAAAGTTCTGTTGTAAATTTTTTAACTAATGTCAAGCTTTTGAAACCTGTAGCGTAGGTATGAGTCTTTCCCATATTTGACTTATTGTATGTAATGTACTATGGAATATGTAAAATTTTCTGTCGTATTTTTATGTGTTGAAACATAGATACAATATTTCACTCTTGAAATACTAGCTTTGGTGGAAGTTATCATTAGGCAATTACAAACTTATCATTTCTGGAAACTGAATACCAAAGTCACAGACAGTAGCCAAAGCTGAAAGGCCACAATGAAAGTTTAAATTACCCAGCCATTTCTGAAGTTGGTTAAGCTGGAAGTAGGAAGCAGAGATTGGCCTCTTGCATGCTTTTTTCCTTTTCTGTTGTGGGTTATGTACTCATAAATTAGAATTTTAAGAGCATTGGGCTGTTTATCTATGAATATAACTGTAGCTAGTATTTATTGATTTCACTATGCATCTTTTTGTAACCCAATTGTCCTTTCTAGGTACATGTGTGCACATGCCTTATCTTTGAGTCACCCGGGTATTCGTTGTCGGTGTTTTGCTGCTTATGGAGATGCAGTTAGTGCGGTGAAATGGTAGTTGCTCCTTTCCTTCATGTATTGGTGCTTCTTGTCCCTATGTTATCCCAGGTCAAGTAAACAGTGTCTCTTTTGCTGATGGAACTGCAGGGCAAGTAGGCTTGCTAGAGAACATCATGATGATTTGGCCCAGTTTATGCTTGGAATGGGCTATGCTACAGAAGCTCTTCATTTGCCTGGAATATCTAAGAGGTAAACTCTCACTAGAGCTGACAAGAAATGACAAGGTTACTCCTTTGTGTTTTTTAAATCTGGAATGGAATTTACTGGAAGAAAATAAAAATTGCTTTGCTGTAATTGAACCATAATAATTTCTAAAGTTACTTTTTGATTGAAGAGTTCTTGGGGGCACTAACTACTGGCCTCAACAAATGATCTGATTATATTTCCATTCCTATAAGTAGAAAATTCCCTATCGATTTGAATCATGGACAAACAATTGAAGGACATTACTGAGTTACCACAAAATATAAAATTTCCAAACTGATATCATATTATTTGACCGATTATCAAATCATCGGACTTATTTATCCAAAGTCAAAAGATTGGTATGATTTTGCATCTACAGCTACATCACTGGTTGAAGGTCCTCGTCTATTCTATAGTACATATGGACAGAGGTCCTATGATGATGGTATTAGATTAATCCTTGATGATGCATCCATTTCTCTGAGCATATGACAAGGTGTTCAGCTTTTGTTTGTGTTTTAGGATGAAATGTGAGGTATTAAGCATTTTTGGTGTTTCTACACTATCCAGGTTGGAGTTTGATTTGGCTATGCAAAGCAGTGATCTGAAAAGAGCTCTACAGTGCCTTCTTACAATGAGCAACAGTAGGGAGCTGGGCCAAGACAGTGTAGGGTTTGATTTGAAAGATATCCTCACCGTAACAACTAAGAAAGAAAATCTTGTAGAGGCTGTGCAAGGAGTTGTTAAATTTGCTAAGGAATTTTTGGATCTTATTGATGCTGCGGATGCTACTGGGCAAGCTGACGTTGCTCGGGAAGCTCTTAAAAGGTTATCTGCTGCCGGTTCAGTAAAAGGAGCTTTACAGGGTCATGAGCTAAGGGGACTGGCTTTGCGACTTGCTAATCATGGAGAACTGACACGGCTTAATGTATGCAGCTATCTTTGTGTGACTTTGTCTTGTGTCATTATGTGCGTTGATACTAATTGCTCAGGCTGTCCATTTATTTAGGGCACATCTATTGCTCGGTTATTTTTATCCCATGTTGAGCACCAGTACCAAACTAGGTTGTGATGAGCACTAGTACATTTACTATGTGTTGCATGTTAGTGGAGTTTGTCATCTTCATTACCGTTCAATTGGATTCCAATCAAAATGGATTATTTGGGGACTTTAAATGTCATTAGGCACACAGAAGTAATCAAATACCAAAAGTTGTTTGGTGAACTCCAAGTGGTTTCTAATTTCTAACAATCAATACAGGGTCTGGTTAACAATTTGGTCTCGGTTGGCTCGGGACGCGAAGCAGCTTTTTCAGCGGCTGTTTTGGGCGACAATGCTCTCATGGAGAGGGCATGGCAAGAAACTGGGATGCTTGCAGAGGCTGTACTCCATGCCCATGTATGGGTCAATCAACTTACACTTCCCTAATCTTGTCTCATTTTGTCCTGACCTGACTTTCCTAATGCATGTGTACTTCTAGGCTCATGGAAGACCCACTTTAAAGAACTTGGTGGAGGCGTGGAATAAAATGTTACAGAAGGAAGTTGAGCATGCACCGGCCACTAAAACAGATGCCGCAGCTGCATTTCTTGCTTCTTTGGAGGAACCGAAGCTTACCAGTTTGGCAGAAGCTGGCAAGAAACCACCAATTGAAATTTTACCACCAGGAATGCCTTCTCTTTCAGCTACAATGGCAATGAAGAAGAAACCCCCTCCTGCCGCGCAAAATCCACAGCCGGATCCTGCTAAGCCAATGGCAATAGAAGCACCTCCCTCAGCAACACCTACAGGGGCACCTACTGGTGCACCTACTGGGGCACCTACAGAGACACCCCCAAGACCAGAAAGCGCTCCACCACAAGTAGAAGGAAGTGAACCTGCCAAGGATGCTGGAGCTCCTCCTCTATCTTCATCAGCCAGTGACCCGGGCCCACTTGCTCAGGTAGAAGGCGAGCATGCCCCAACAACTTCTGGTGCTGATGCAGCAGAACAAAAGACGAATGAGACATCGGATCCTGGTTCAGATACTCAGAAGGTGGAGGAACAAGAAGAGCCAGCAGTGTTGGAGGAAAAAAAGGAAGTGACCCCCAAGACGCCAGATACTCAGGAGCCAGTTGCATCTGGGGTTTCAACATCTACACCATTACCAGTTGCGTCTGTGGCTTCGACGTCTACACCATTACCGGTTGTGTCTGCACCATTACCAGTTGCATCTGGGGTTTCGATGTCCACACCGTTACCGGACTTTTTTATCTAAGCAGCAATCTTCTAAAGCTAGCAGTAGAGTTCTTTTTCCTGGAGAGCTCGAATTACCACCGCTCGTGATGAACCATCCGCTGCTATGTCCTTTCCCAGTGGATCAGGAAGCCGAAGCAACCATTGATCAGTCATTAGTATGTCGAGAGGCACAGATTGCTGGATGCATGCAGATTAGGATGGTTTGCTAAGTTGATCTTCGCTTTAGATTTGTGCGGGTTTTTTGTTTTCTGTTGCAGGCAACAGGGTTATTCACCCTGTACGAGAAGCAGAGTTCAGTACACCACATGTAGCCGCCGGCTCTTGTAAATCTATCAGAGGACCGCCCGTTTTGTATGATATGTATTTTTTTTTTTTTTTTTTTTTTTATGATATGCATTCATGGGACGGTCCTCCGTGATTTTGCGTTTCTTTTTATATCAGATTGCTGTTCCTGTCGTCGTTCGTTGTGGTCTTGTTTCTCCTGTCTGGGCAGTCTTCAATCTCTATTCCAAGTCGGTTGCTGAGGTTTATTTCTCGAGTGTAGGACTCAACTTCGTTCTTACTTCCCATGCCGGACTACTCTTCGGACAATATTACTACCTAAAAAGTACCGACACTCTCCGGAAGGCCTTTGTGTCGTGTTCAATGTTTCGACAAGTGTGATGTGTTTCGACACGATCCGATATGTTTCAACATGAGATCAATAAGTGTTAGAAGACTCGACATGTGGTCAATTCTTCTCAACACTCAAGTCTAGAATTTCAAGATGCGATTCCGACACATATAGGGTTAATTTAAAAAAAAATCAATATTTGAGGAGTCAAAATGTAAATACATAAAAAAATAACAAAAATAGGTAACCAAAAAGCCAAACTAATCATTTCCTTTCTCCTCCCTAGATCGTGGCATAAGATAAAGCGCCAATCCCTTCCGGCTATCCTCTGCCGTCTTCCTCCACCTCCCCGCCATCGCTGCTGTTGTCGCTGCCGACCTTCTTCGCCCCCATTGAAGGAGCTCGACAAGCTATGCTCATCAGCTGCCGCCACTGTTAAGCTCCAACCAGCTGATCCTCAGTAGCGAGGTGGAACCGAGGCATCGCAAATGCCGAGCCTACAACTGCCTCAATGTCGATTATCTCTTCCCGTCGCTTTCTCCGGCTCCGGTAGCGGCGGCGGCGGTGCCGGTCCCTTTCTTCTTCGCCGTCAGGTGCGAGCCAGCGAGTTAGGTGCGATTCAACGCGGAACCGTTGGTGTAGAATCCGTGGCTTGCAGAGGAAGGCCGTGAGAGTGAGGAGCATAGGTAAGGAGATTGATTTAGTGTCGAAGATCAAGCGTGCATTTACAAACTTCTGTGGCCCGCAAACAAAGTACTCCCTTTCTGGATGATATTAAATTTTTTGTCATCCAAAATTGAATGAATTTTCTTTTCTTTTAATTTTTTCATTTCATTTAGCTATATCATTTAGATGTTCGGATTGGGGAGTGTAATTGCGATTTTATCTCGGCAATGCTTTGAAGAGGGTTCTTGTTATTTCATCTTTTCCTCCCATGACCTATTATGTGTATGTAAAAGTGCACTGATTAAAAAAAGTTTGATGTTGATATGCACAATAAGAATAAGAGTTTGTGAATATTTGAATGGGTTAAGAAGTCATTCTAAAATTATATGAGTTTATTAGTTATCCTTCCTTTGACATGATAATATAATAATCCTCTTACTTATTATGTTTTTTTTTTTAATTTTATTAAATAAGGTACTATAGTGATCAATGACTTAATAAAGATCCTACTCGAGTTTATAGACCAAAAAAAAACTAAAATACTTTAGGAAATACTTTCCTAACATGAATAAGTGCAACAAAATAAATTTGGAAGTATGTAAGTTTATTCTATGCACTTTTTATTATTATTTATTTATATATAAATATCTATTGAATATATAACTTGTCCAAAAATATTAGAATACTTTATTTTATGAAAAATGGCGTGTCGACGTATCGTGTCGTATCGTGTCATGTGTTACGTGTCCATGTCGGTGCTACACAAATTACTACTACCTATTATAACTATAGCATCCAAGTCCTGATGGTTGCACACTTTCAAACCATTAGCATAGATCGCATGCTGGTTTTGATTTTAATAGGAATGTCACTTTATAGAAATATCAGGTTTCGTTTCTTTTGTCTCGTGGTATTGCGAATACTATTGTCTCCATGACTCTTTTTGGATGCGAGGCTCTACCAATTGATCGAAGAAATGGAGGTGCAAGACAGGTATCAAATTTGCCCTTTAACTTTTAGATTTTGTTAATTAAGTCTTAAAACCTTTGTGTAAAATTTCAATATAATCATTTTGGTTAATTTTTGCCGGAGATTGTTGATGTGGTGATGTGCATGTAGGACAATTGGCGATGACTAATTCGCCATATCAATTATTTCCGGCAGAAATTGACCTAGAGAACTGCCTTGGAATTTCATTGAAAGGACGGAATTGATACATATACAATAAGTTTAGGATTAATTGGGTAATTTAACTATTCAGCTCCATTGTAAAATCCTGGCGCCACTCTGCTAACATTATTCACATTGTCAATTCTTGTGACCAAGATGCACATTGTTAATTTGCAGTTTCGGAAAATGCTCTCTGGAGGGACTAGGCCATTTTCCTAGGAATGAACGAGATCCTTGCCAGAAGTTCTCTAGTAACAAATCTCAAGAAGGAAACTCGTGTTCAGATTCAACTTTTTTTTATGTTCCCATAATTTTACTTGTCGAGAGACAAATACCCAAAACTTCTAATAAGCTTAACCCATTTCTCTTTTGATCCCCCAACCACAATTTTAATGAAAATGGCATTTGGAAGAACTAAAAGTAATCGCCGACGATAAACAGAGAATGATGAATGGTGATGTTTCAATCAGTAGCTTGATATCCTTATTACAATTGAAACCAAACTGCGTCCAACGCAAAAGTAATCCAATACTAGTAGAAATCTGTAGAACCGGAAATCAATTCAACGAAATTGCAAATCAGAACCGAGGGCATGTGGCTCAGAAACAGCAGAGGCCAAACGATTCTAATCCACAAGGTTAGTCTTACTCTCAACTAAGAAAAGCCGATAAACCCCACCATGTACACTGCTCCAATCATTCTCAAATTGTGTATCTCATTACTCAGGTCCTCGCCATCACAGCTTCAAAATTTAAAGATAAAAGATCTATGGCCAAAGAAATGTAATGGAAAAAACCAAATAAAAAGAAAAAAGAAAAAATTAGGGAGCCTTGTAGAAAAATGAAGTTCCAAGGAATTTCTCATGCCCTCTCATCTTTTGGTTTTGTTGAGATCGATTCTCTTTGTGGCCTGTGCTTCTTCCACCTCTTTTTGGTCAAGGCCATAATCCAAGAAGGTACCTCACAGCCTGAAGCTGTCATGACATTCGCTATGTTCCGCAAATATGGAATGTCATCTTCAGTGTAAAAGGTAACGGCTTCTCCACTCCTTCCTGCCCTGCCCGATCGACCTATTTCAAACAACAGTAGAAAAAACAAAAAGATAAAATAGGTCACTGTGCCTGTGTGTTGTCTCAACAGATAGAGATGGTTGATCTAATAGATTGCCCATAATGAATCAATTGATAGGTTGTCTTTGGCATAGAAATAACATGCATAAATCATTTTGTATCTAATTGTGCCAAGTGCACTGAATTTCATGATGCAATTGATTCATGGTATGTAGGTTTATAGCCACCATCATTTCATGTACTAATCACTGATTGATATGGTTTTTTAAGGGAAAATACCAAAAATCATCCTTTACTTTCAAACCTTTTTTAGCTTGTGCGCTCTATTTCTAAACCCACTATTTTGTATCTAAAACTAACAACTAACTAGAGCTAAAATGACTGACTTACAGTCCCCTAGAAGAAACAGCCCAAAGAAAACCCTTGACTCCACAATCCTAGATATCAAAACCCTAAACAAAATCCCCACCATCAGCATCCGCCGCCAGCCTTCACCCCACCACCTCTGACCACCTTACAGGTGACATTGCCAACCCCTCAGCTCACTCGCTCTCTGTCTCATTGCTGGAATGACCTCTGTGAGGTCATCATGGTCATTGCAACCCTAGATCAAGGTCACAATGCCATGGGTGACCTCAATATGAGGTTGTTGTGGCCCATGGCAACCTTGGTGAGGTGGCTTAATGCATCCACAACTGTGACACGACAGAGAGACAGAGACAACAAACATAGAGGGAGGAATATTCTTTGGACTGTCACCTGCGACAGAGTCCTTCACAGACGATTTGAGTATGTCATAATAGTAAGGGGCCATGTGTCAACTTCTCACAAAGCTAAAGAGAACGCATCAAGATTTCTATATGAAAAATAGATAGATACTTTCCAAGTAGACAACTACCATGCTACTATGGCACCAGTCAATAGTACGAAGTAGATGCAATAGAAGAAGCATACCTATCCTGTGAATATATGCCGCTGCAGAATCCGGAAAATCATAATTGATGACGCAATTGACACCTTTGAAATCCATACCCCTTGCAATAACATCTGTAGCAATTAATACCCAAGTTTTTCCAGCTCTGAAATCATCAACAGCATTTTCCCTCTGCATCCCACACATAGAATAAAATAAAAATAAAGCAGACCAAAATTTCTGAAGATGCTCACAAGAAGATGCGAAAACAAGAGATTTGCTGCTATATAATTTACAATGCCTGGACAATTAATAGCAATATATGAGATTAATTCGCCCATTACCATTTTCAGCTTATACACAAGCAATTTTGCAACTGCCAAAGGGATTTGACATAGCTAGTGCAGAAATGCTTCAAGTGACAGGTTATCTGCCACATCTCATTGTCACGATCAGTACGCAAAAAAGAACTTCATCGTACCTATTTTCCCCATCTTTTTCTGCCAACATCTCTTTCAACAAAGATTCCCCCTTTTTTTTCTTTTTTGCCAATTGCAACACAGAATCAGTGACTCTAAAGATTGGACTATGATAAACTGGCAAGAATGATTCATCCTTACTAAATTTCCCTTGCTTAAGATAAGGGGGTCGCAAAACAGAATCAGTGACTCTAAAAGTTGGAGTCTGAGAAACTGCCGAGAATGATTTACCCATACTAAATTCCCCTTGCTTAAGATATGAGGGAACAAGTGAAAAATAGAGAGAGAGAGAGAAATCGCGGAATAATCATCAATAAAAGAGAAGATGGAATAAAATTACCTGTATTTGGGATAGATCAGAATGAATAACACTTGCTCGAATGTTGTCCAACACTAGCTCCCCATAGAGTTCTTTAGCCCTCTCCTTACTTTGAACGAAGATGAGAACAGGTGGATTCAAACTCTGCAAACACATCATATACATGGAAACCAAATACATAAAACAAAAGAACTGCCAAGAAGGTATAGTGATAAATTTCCCAAAAAAAAAGAAAAAATACCAGGCTAAACAAACAAGAGAATCACATTGTCAATTTAGCTCCTCAATTATTTCTTTTCTCTGATTCAATTATAACCCACATTTGACTGACTTGTTCCCACCGCCAAAAGCCCAACAAGAAAAAAGAAGGAAAACCAACAAATTGTTGATTCAGATTTAGCCACAATTTGCAAGATGATGGAAGGGGATGTAATATCTCTCATATTGCATATCAGATTCCCAGAACCTCACAGATGAGGATGCTTTCAAGGTACCACTTCCCGCATCAAGCATCACAATATATTGTGAGAGAGTATTTTGCTCCTTCTCCACAACAGAAATGCGATGCACCTGCTTTTTAGCACTCGCTCACATGCTTGATCACTAATTTAACAACAAAGTTTTTACCATATAATAACACCTACCTCAGCAAAACTCTGACGCAGTGCAAGAAGCTTCCCTTCTTCACTTCCAGCAAAGACCAACTTTTGTTTAATTGATTCAGAAGCCATATTCCTGCACACATTATATTGGAACATGTCAAAAGATGGGAACTTTCATGCACTTCCAACTTACAAAAAAGCATCTTCTCCTTACTTCCTGCCGACAATAACTCGAACTGCATCGTGCATAATTGTTCGGGCAAGCTCTTCCACATAATCAGGTAAGGTAGCACTGAATAGAGACCGTACTATTGAAGGATTGGAGCATGCCTTGACCACAAAATCAATCTGCTTTACCAGACCAAGTTCGAACAGCTTATCAGATTCATCTAAGACAAGATACTCAACCCTGTAATAACATCCACACTCAGGTATAAGTATCGATGACATTATTGGAGCAAGTTTAAGGAAATTAGGATAATTTAAAAGACAGTCCTGGAGCTGGCCTTAGTAAAAGATAAAACGAGATAATACAATTCAATGTATGATAAATTTCTTTTGAAACAAATTAGGCATAGTCACAAGTGAGCATGTTATCCCCCCATTTGTTTACCAATTGGTTGATTTAGAATCTTCAAAATTATGCAAGAAGTTCTTGACTCACGGATCAATCACCAAAACTTACTTTAGAGAGGCATTGTTCTTGTATTTATATTTTGTCAGTCATTACATGACAGTGTGAAGGTAGGGTATTTGGTTCCCTAACTTAATTATAAAAGTTTAGTCATAAGAGATGCCTATGAACTTGGCTTGAGTCCAGAATTTCCCCGTCTAAGTTGTAAAAGGCTTCTCTTTCATGAATTAAACCCCATCAATATCTGACACCAATCTCTACCAAACTATATCCATTGAGAGAGAAGGCACTCAATTCAACATTGTTTCCTCAATACACACTCTAATGGATTCAAATAAGATCATTGCAGACTCTTGAATTATTCCATATATGCCCAACCAAGAGAAGAAAATTGAATGTCTTCAGCTACCTTGTAGATGCAAATGTCCACATCATTCACGCTCCCATTGGAAAAATTGTCGTATAGATATGTGAAGCCTTTGATATGTGGCCATAAAATGTCCCATGAAAATATTTGATTATTTAGCAACAAATATATTTTTTCTTATTGAGTTTAGCAGCAAAAATACAACATGTTTGTTGTCTTTGACAAACTGCAGAGTCACACATAATGGAGACATTTCCAGTGGTGCATACCTGCTCAGGTCCATTTTTCTTTTCTTGATGGCCAGCCATAAGCGAAGGGGAGTGGATATAAGTATATCACACCGGAGTTTGGATAAATCAGGATTTGTCACAAGTGCTTTAGTCATCAACTTAATTCGAAATTTATTTCCTCTAGCCAATTTCCTGCACTCCCTTGTTGTCTGGGCAGCTAACTCCTTCGTCGGACAAAGGATAACCGCACGAATGCCTTCCTTGGATGCACGCTAAAAATAAACCTAAAACTTCAACAGTTTATTTGAAAAATAGAAGAATATGATGTATAGGGAATGACACGCTACCTTGAGCTTCATAAGCATGGGACATACAAAAGCCAGAGTTTTCCCAGAACCAGTGGGAGCACAAGCGAAACACTCCCGACCCTGGCAACGACCACATGATGTAAAAAATTGAAAAATACTTCAGAATAGGAACCAGTGACCTTCAGACATTATTCCAATGAACATGAAGAAAAAGGGACTGTGGATCTGAAAACAATGCTGGGACATACAGATGCTAGAACTGGAATAGCCTGCCGCTGAATAGGAGTTGGCTCCTTAAATCCAAGCTCTGCTATGTTCCGTAATAAATAAGATTTGCATTTAAACCTAATGAAGACATCCAATTATCAGTCCGGAGTACCGCAATCAAAAGTCACTTGATCACATAACTAATAGCCTGAAAAAAATCTGGAAAATGAGCAATAGGAGAATTGCTGTTCAATATGTGTTTCTTTGAACGTGTTACAGAATACTTCCCATAATTGTTAATGTACTTGAACTTCCAAACATTAATGTTCAAAATATACTAAAAGTGCAGGAAAAGCAAAATATAAAACGAGTGAAAATGATGCAGTTTAACCCATCAGAACCTAAGAGCCCCACTACGAATCAGAAAGTCCGGCTTAACTATTTGCATGGCTATTGATAGAAAATTTGTTGCCATAATCATAAACTTCATAGAGATGTACCAAAAAAACGCAAACAACCACGAAGAGAAACAAGCAGCAACGTACCGAGTTTTTAATTCTGCAAAGTCCTGAAGAGGCGAAGGGACATTACTCCCGGAAACGTGTATACTATGCTTCTTTCGCAGAATGGCATCACGCTTGAACCAGAGAACAGAACCCAAGTGTCAAATTCAAGGCACGACTCGAACGGGCAAAATCACGGAAAGGAAAAACAAACGAAACTTTACAACGTCAGCAAAAGAATTAAACCTCCATTTGTCTGTACATCTCTTTCCTTTCCTTCAAGTGCCCATCTTCATCCTTCTCTTTCTGTTCGACTGCGGAATCAGGAGCCGACTTCGAACTCTTGAAGACGCTGATACCCTCCACCGCGTCTGCCAAAGCAAGGCTGGCTCCATGAACAACAGCACCCAACAAGACATGCCCAAAGCCAAAGCAACTCGACGACCAAGCAAGTACCTGAACCACTCACCGCCTTCCTCTTCCTCTTCTTCGCGGGCACCGGCGCCTCTTCAGGCTCGACTGCGCCGGCGTTCTCCGACAAGCTCGGGCTTTCGACCGGATCGTCTCTTTCCTTCTTGTCCTGAAACCAGAGGAACGAATTAGCGATCGACCCTTTTGCGAGGAGAGCAGAAAGTAACGAGCTTGGAGGGGGGGAGGCGTTACTCGGAATCTGGCAAAGTCGCCGGCGAACTTCTTCCGGTTGAAATTGATTCCGGCGAACAGGAACGATGATGGGTCTCTTTCCATGGCCGAAAAGTAGAGAACTTTGAGGTCGGATGGAGATGAAGAATGCCGAGAAGAAGAAGAAGAAGAAGAAGAGCAGGGGAGGAAGCAAAACGGCAGACCGTTGAAACTCGACCAGGGGACCAACTAGGGTTTTAGTGCAATTTGGTTTTTAGTTTTTAACAGCTGCTCCATCCGCATTTAAATTAAAATAAAAAAGATAAAAAGTGTATTTTAAGATTATAATAAATTTATATTATTGGATAATTAAAATGTCTATTGTTCGAACGGGTGATATCCCGAATTATTAAGATTGGTATTCGCCTTTTTTGGTCTTTAAAAAGTAGCACGATCATCCGTTACATTTTTAACATAGATTGTGAAATGAAATTAAATGTGTAAATGATGTTTTGTGAATATTTATATGTTGTTGGGTAGTGATTACTTTGTTGAGAATATGTGTTGTGAGATTTGTATATGACCTTAATCCTCTAAAGAGAGTTCAGTTTGCTACTAGGGCGTGCTCATGTACATTATGGTTATGCTGATTGCACTATAGGAAACATATAATACCTATGTATTTGATGGGAACTACTGCTCCTTAAGTATTCAATGAATTTCTTTTCCAAACATATGATTTTTATAAGTTAAGGTGTTGAATTACTTGCTTATTATATATTTGCTTATTCAACGTGAAGGTTGAGTCACTTATAATTTCATTTATTTTAAATACTTTGGAATCCCTGATTAGGTATTAGAATGTGGCGCAAAAGTATTTTTCAATTTTTTGACATGTGCAATTTTGGAATGTGTATATTGACTTGTGGGGCAAGAATCATATTTGTAATTGTAAGGTTATTTATGAATAATTACCTAGTAAATATGGGGTGGGAGACTACCATACTCGATGGACATTGATCAAGTGCTTAAAAGTCCCCAAATTTAGTTTTACATATCAAAAATGAGAAGAAAAGGAAGAAGAAGATGACGAGGGTGAGGTGGTGAAGTTTTTAGACTATGGCTTGTATGCTTGGAACTTGGGAAATCCTATCTATTTTGGGATAGCTGAATTACTTCCATATTTTGACCGGTTAATCTTGAATACATACAATACATGTTATGTTTTCTTGATTTTTATCCGGGTCATTATGTATAGCAAATTAGATTTTGACCACAAATCTATTTTCCTAAAACAATCAATAAATCTATGCATTGCACTATTTTTATATTTATGTTTTAGCCTCTCACCTAATAGATGAGTCTTTATAACCTCAAATTTTTTACAACCGAGGACGGTAGAGGGAGATCACATTGTGTTTGTGATTCAATGGACTCGATTTCCGTCGCCTGACCGGAGAAGCTGACCGGAGAAGCTGGACGCCTTTTCCGACGCTCGGCGCCGCCCCACCCCGTTGCCCGCCTTCCCCTCTGCCTATCTCTCCTCCTCTTCTACCTCTCACTAGTCCCTTCGCAGGTTGTGATTTTTAGTTTTAATTTCTTTCTCTCTTTTTTTTTTAATTCCACGTCACCATTTTCAGATAAATTTCCCGCGCATCGCCGTGAAATTACGCACCCGAGGGAGAAAAAACGAACGTTCCCTTTTTCTTTTTCAAGATTATGAACTTTCCAGAGCCAACCCCCCTCTCTCTCTCTCTCTCTCTCTAAGCTGAAGCAGCAGCAAGCGCCCGTCCATGGCGGCCGCCGCCGTCTCCCGCTCTCTCGCCTCCTCCCTCGCTTCCTCTCTGCACAAGCACCTCTCGCACTTCTCTCGTCTACTAAGCTCGCCCCATGTCAATCTCCGCCCTTCCGCCGCCGTCGCCAGAGCAGCCGCGTTCCCACCTTTCGCCACCGCCGCCGCCGTCAGTCCCGGGCACCCGAGCTACGCTCCCTCGCGGCCGTTCTCCACCGGCTCCGACGACGCCCACAAGCCCCGCGCACCCAGAAACCCCAAATTAGTCAACTTCTCGCTCTCCGACTCCGAGGACGAGGAAGCCCAGGGGGAGGGCGACGGCGGCGCGGCCGCTTCGGCCCCCGCAGACGAGGCGAAGCTCCCGCCGCCCTACGACCCGTTCAGCAAGAAGCCGGCGGTGGAGGAGCCCGAGGATCCCAAGAACCTGCAGGAGGTCTTCCACAAGATGCGGTCCGAGGGGCTGACCGACTATGCGGTCAAGATGTTCGACGCTTTGTCCAAGGACGGCCGCACCCACGAGGCCCTCGAGCTCTTCGGCCAGATCAAGGACAAGGGCCACATGCCTGATGTCGTCGCCCACACCGCCGTCATCGAGGCATACTGCAATGCAGGTGCGGAACCCTGTGCTCTTTACCGCTTGACTCAGCTCGAGAAAAGCTAGCACTCGATTATGCTAAACTCAATATGTTCAAGCTTGCTTGAAAATCCAATGAAGGTATGAACTTGGTTTGCATAAGTTTTTGAGCAGATGACATGAGTAGGCTTCAAACGCTCGAATTAAGTAGGATGGAGTCCAAACTGGACTAGATTTCGATACTCAAATAGCTCAAATTTGATAAGAGCCGATCAAGCTCAAGTAGCTTGTGTGAATTAAGTCGAATCGTTTACTCTGCGGTCCAATTGTTTGGATGAATTATTTCGAAACCAATAGAAGAAGGAGTGCGAACTGGACTCAGACTGAAACAATCCTGTGTTTTTCTGTCGCCATGATTGGTTTTCCATTAGGAATCTGAATCATATGTTTCCCATTGCAGGCGGACAGAGCAAAGAGGCGCTCAAGGTATTCATGCGGATGCTGGCTTCTGGGGTTGCGCCCAATGCCTACACCTATGCAGTCCTCGTGAAGGGACTAGCAGACGATGGGAGGCTGGCTGACGCGAAGAAGTACGTCATAGAGATGATGAGCAAAGGGATGATGCCCCCTGCCGCGACCTATGCCGCGGTGTTTGAGGCGTTTGCAAAGGACGGGAAAGAGGAAGAAGCGAGGGAGTTCCTCGAGGCGATGAAAGGCAGAGGGTTTGTGCCTGATGAGAAGGCTGTTAGGGAAGCGATTGGCAGCAAAAGAGGTCCTGTTTTCAGGAGTGTCATGAGCATTCTCTTTGGGAAGTAGAGAGACTCTGCCTGTGTGCTAATGAGAATGAGAAAAATTTTGACTTTCTGAGTTTGGGTTGGTGATTCTTGCCTTCTTGGCAATGTCGGAATGTCACTTCTGCAATGTGTCTTTGTCATTGATGGATAAGGAAGAAGCCCCCATTGAAGGCTTGCCTTTGAAGCTCTTGTTGGTCAAAAGGGTTTGTTGAGTGGCTTGCCTTAGACAATTCATCAAGAAAGGAACTCAGACTAAAGCATTATTCCTAGTACTAGGTTAGACCATGAACCACTGGTCCAGCGCTCGTGTTGTGCCGTGGCATGATCCCAGGCCTCGGCCTTGTCCCCGTTCTTGCCCTCAATTCCCTCACCATCATCCGGTCAGGTGCTTGGCGGTGAATTTGATCGACCGAATCAAAGGAAAATGGGGGAGGATCTTTGTCAAAAATGGAATTGTGATGCTGGAATCTTGGGTAAAGGTGGGCCATATTTTAATAGATTGTCACTAGACAGTGAAAGAATTATCGTTTGTCCCATAAGATAGATTGTCACAAGCCATACTTCTATGTTGGATCAGACCACCGAACTCTACAAACTACATCACAAGATGCCGGTTTGTGCACAAGTTGAAAATCAAAGGTGATGCGGGAGCATCCAACGTAGCTCCATGGACCAACTCGAAACCATCGATGCTTATCCAAGCCAATAAAGAAGTTGGGCATTATGTGCTTCGATGGATCATTTTGAATGAATAATGTTAATTACTTTGTAGTATATCAATAGGTATCATTGGGAGGCCATTTTAGATGTCCTGTATGACCAATTGAAGAAGCTTCAGAAGGATTATTTTCTGGTCAAGGGGAGAGCTCGAATTTTGGGAAGGCTAGAGGTTCACGGAAAGCTAACGGTTCGAGAATGTGGAAGGCCGAAGATTAAATGGCATTTAGTTCCCGTGATAGTAAAGGCTTTTTATTATGGCATTTAGTTCCCGTGATAGTAAAGGCTTTTTATTAAGTTCCTAGCCGTTTTATGCAGTCCAAGAGTCGAACGTTTCAGTTTCTAGGCTATTAAGGTCTGTTTTTAATATGTATTAAGGTTAAAATCCTCCTATAAAGAGGGGAAAACTATCCAATGTAGGAGATACGAATTTCATAATCTCCGTTCTTGAATCACTCAACCCATCACGCATCAAAAGGGGTACAAGTTTGAGACAACAGACCCCAAAAAGGTTTAGTTTACTACAGTGGGCTTTAATTTTAGGATTAATACCCTGAAAAATCCCAAGCTAGTACACCTATGACAAATTTACTGATCATATCTAAACTAATACATTAATGACAAATTTATCTTAAAATAATTTATTCAATTGCAAAAAATCCAAAACTGGTAAATTTGTAACAAATATATCATTCACTAAATTGGATTAATATCACAAAAAAATTACGAAAATTGTAAATTATGACAAACGGAGCATAAAATCTCATATTGGTATACCGGTCATTGTCACTTGCCATTTAACTTAATAATTTGACAATAAAATCTAATGAAAATTAACGAGAGTAAATTTGTTATAAATATACGGTTTGGGTAATTTGTCAAAAATATACCATACCAATTTGGGATTTTTGATGGTAAAAAAAAAAAAATTTGAGATAAACTTATCACAATATCGGTTTTGGATTTTTAAGGTATTAATCCCTAATTTTAAGTTGTGGGTACGTACGGTTGGCTCTAATTTTAAGTTTTGGGTTAGAATGACACGAGACAAAGGAAGGTATTTTCCTGTTGTCTGCGTCCTGGCTTTTGTCTGTTTGGCTTTTTAGATTTGGCTTTTAGATTTCCTTCAAAGTAAAGTCAAATGAAACAGAAGTCAATAGAAACAGAAGTCAAAAGTAATTTTGATTCTCACGTATTTTCTAAAACAAAATTGCAAAATTATATATATAAAAAAAAATGCTCTCCGAATTTGAAATGTCAGAAATGCCCTCGTGAGGTTTGTGAATATATCAAAATTAAGAATGGATAAAGATATTGATTAAAAGAGCAATTCCCATACTTGTGTTGTATGATTAGATGCTTAATCTTGTTTAATTATTACGTTACTCGACATGTGTAATTATTCAAGAGTCAATTGGAGAAAATTTTCTAATATTTTGATTCTTTTCAAGGGTTTGACATTGCTTGAATATGCAAATAAAATTTTTATTCAACTCAAAAAACTCTATTTTTTAAAATAAAATTGTGAAAAGAAAAAAACAAAGCATTCTATCTCCAAATTTGAAATGTCCGAATTACCCTCGCAAAAACTGCAAACATACCAAAACATAGATAAATATATTGATTATCAACCCAAAAAAAAAGAGATAAAGATAACGATTAAAAGAGTAATCCATAGATCGCATGCCGTGTGATTGATTAGGCCTAATCTTGTTTGATTGTTACGTGGATATCTTCGCATGCCGGTATTCAAAAATAAAAGAAAGTAATAATGATAATTATTTGAGTATCATAATTTTTTGGGGGTTTTATGTCGCTCAAATACATAATAATAATAATAATATTATTATTATTATTATTATTAATTCGACCCAGAAAAGATTTAAAAAAACCGTCATTTTTCTGTTTTTTCCAGCGAAGAAGACTGCAGAGCCGCCATTGATGCCTCCGCCAGCCAAAGCAAATTTCTTCTCTCTCTCTCTCTCTACGCATTATCGCGACAGTTTCTCTCTCTAGCGATCCGTCTCCTCCAGCTCGACTGCGCCACCTCTCGATCCATCCCCGCCTCTCTCTCCAACTCGACTAGGTCAGTTCCCGTAAAACCCTAACTCCCCTTCCGATTCCGTGAAAGGAAACAGGGTTCTCGTGCAGTTGGGGGCTTCGAGTTTCGTTTTTCGATGGCGGTTGTCGGTAATCACTGATTCGTGCGGTTTGCTGTCTGATGTGAAGCGAATTCCGTCGTGGGTTTCCGCGTTTGTTTGGGGAGAGCGTGGGGAATTTTTGTTTTGTTTTGTTTTTTTTTTTTTTTGGCGGGGGTTTGCGGCATTTGGTTGCAGGCCGGTTGCGGTTCTGGATTAGGGTTTGCGGCATTTGCGAGATGATGTGAGGCGAATTCCGTCGTGGGTTTCGCGTTTGTTTAAGGAGAGCGTGGGGAAATTTGGTTGCTTTAGCTACATTGTTTGGACAACTGGCAGGAGAAGTTGACTGATTGAGCTGTTAGTGGAGATAATTGGAGTAATTTTATTTTTATTTTTTTTACGGGGGTTTGCGGCATTTGCTTGCAGGCTGGTTGCGGTTCTGGAATAGGGTTTGCGGCATTTGCGAAGTTCAGTTGGAGGAGAAAGAAGGATCGCCATGCGAACTGAGCTTGGGAATTTGAAATTGAAAGTGTAGGTTGTGTACCATTGGTGGCCTGTGCTTGGAGGTATGTAGAGTTGAGTAATAATAGTGTGGGTTGTCGATGTTTAGTTGGTTTTTGTTGACGAATGCTTTTTGTCGTCAGGACGCGTTGGTGGATCAGAACATTGCCATGGCCGAGTCGGTGCCGATTTACTTCAGCATCATCGCATTCTTTTGCACAGTGGGGGCCATTGCTTTGGCCATTCTTCACATCTACAGGCACCTAATTAACTATACAGAGCCCATCTACCAGAGATATATTGTCCGGATCATCTTTATGGTTCCCGTGAGTGTTTCCATTCTTGCTGAGTTTAATGCTGCCTCTTCAATTGGAGTTTCCTTTCAATCAATTTAATTTGTTCCACGTAGTGTTGTGGCTCGTTTCCTATTTTTTCATAGCTTTTCCTAGTTTGAACAATCAATGTGCCTTATTTTGGAAATTACAAGTTGAGTTTAGTGAGCAAAATTTTTTATTTGATTAAGGTGAAATTGGGCCGTTAGGTGGATTGCTGTTGATTGGCGCTTGTGATGATTATGAACACTTGTAAATGAGTGTCTGCTCTCGACTCAATTGACTAAATGAGGCAAAGAATGCTTGGGATGTGCCGGCACTAAAGATAGAAGAGAAATTTGGAATACTTAGCTTTTCTTATGTGTGTTTATCCAATTGTGGATCAGTGAAATGCTTGTTGACTTATAGCTTAAAAAACGATAGACATGAGGATTATTTGGTGTCGGTATATTGCCTTGGGATCAGGGGAAACAATTGTAATGCTTATTCCAAGTCTAGCTCATGTAATTACATGATTTGCTGATATGCTCTGTATTACTTGACAGGTATATGCTTTGATGTCCTTCTTGTCTCTGGTTTTACCTGGGAGTTCAATATATTTCAACTCCTTTCGGGAAGTGTAAGTGCACTCTTATTGATGCAATTGCATGCATGTGCAATCTTCTCTACTTGTGTTTCTTCTCCCTATCATTGGTTATGGTCATTTTGGGGTTGACTTTTATTTTATGTTGAATGCCCGAAACCTCTTGAAACATACACTCATTGACCTGTGTAATCATTTTAGAGTTCTTTAATAATTTCTTAATATTAACAGTATATATTGTTTTTCAATGTTCTCGAGGGAAAATAAAAAGTATGTAAAGAAGCTAGAACAAGTAACGCCAAGCTTGATTATTTGTAATGTCATTTTCATGGTTTGATGGACAATGCCTTTTTAAGCACTCCTATAAATGCTATTGGCTTGAGTCGCAGCATTATCGCATAACCTGAATGACTTGTATAAGAACAGATGGCATAATGAATCTTCCCTTACTATGAAGTAGATCATGCATACTTTTTTTCCTCTTAGTCGATAAAGGTACACATTTTGAAAAGGTTATGCAGATTATATTATAAACTTCGATCAATGGTACATTGCATCCTGTTAAATTCTGTTCCCCTGACATCTTTCTGATTTTGAACTGTTTTCAGATATGAAGCCTGGGTTATTTACAACTTTCTGTCTCTGTGCCTTGCATGGGTTGGTGGGCCAGGAGCTGTGGTTCTGAGCTTAAGTGGTCGTGTTCTCAAACCGTCCTTGTTTTTAATGACATGCTGTTTTCCTCCCTTGCCACTGGATGGGTTGGTCCCTGATCTATACCTTTGCAAGTTCTACAAGAGTTAATTTGGTCCTTGGAATATTGCTTTATTAAGTCACCTTGACATCAACACTTAGGAAAATTAGATGATATAAATGGGGTCATTGGGCCTTTGGTAGTCATCTTGAATAAACACTTACTTTTGGCCCAAATTTGTCATATTGTGGTTCTCTGTTTTTTTTTTTTTTTTTTTTTTTTTTGGCTACACTTGTTTTTCTTCCTTATTATCTGGCAAACAAATAGAGTTGGATGCTATCAACAGCATATATGAGGATTGGATATAGATTCAAGATCTCAAAGCTTTGTTACAACTTATGATTATACAAATTACTTTCTTACCTGTCAAACTGATACATGAACTTATCATTATTTTTTATACCTTTGTTGCAGACGTTTCATACGTAGATGCAAGCAAGGATGCTTACAGTTTGTAATACTGAAGCCCATTTTGGTTGTTGTTACCCTTGTCCTCTATGCTCAAGGAAAATATCATGATGGAAATTTTGATCCTCGACAATCATACCTGTATCTCACTATCATCTACACTGTATCATACACGATGGCTCTTTATGCTTTGGCACTGTTTTACGTGGCATGTAGAGATCTACTCCAGCCATTCAATCCTGTTCCGAAGTTTATCATCATCAAGTCTGTTGTCTTTTTAACTTATTGGCAGGTAAAAGTAATGTGCTATGTTGTTTTCATACATACCTAACCCATTTCGTCTTCCCTTGTCGCCAAACCCAATGAGAATAGAAATAAGAGTTGAGAAAAATGTTCTAAACCTCACCTGCACTTCCCAGAGAACAGAATGGCTGTAGCCATAAAATCACCATGCATGCATAGATCCTCACAAGTCAAAGCAAAAGAGAAGTTGGCATACTGATTTTCATGAACATGTATCTTATCGAAGTATTGGAGTACAAACCTAACGAATCGCAAAGGGCTTTGTCTTAAAGCACACGAATATTTTAGGAGAGTTTCGCTTTTACTTATCTTGATAGTCACTATTGATTTCAAGGGTCACAGGCTAGGTTGTGTGGTGTTTATTTTTATAGTACAGAAGGAATGATGGTTCGATTTGGCTAATCTTATTCTGAATTAGTTATCCCAATTTAGAATTTGATAGCAAATTTGCATTTTGGTTAAGATGTGAGATAACTGTAGATCTCTCGTGTAATGTGTAGCTGATTATTTTGCTGGAAAGCAGCTTTTAAATTTAGTTAGCGATATGTAATTTACTATAATAATTTTATGAGGTGACATATTTCTGTTATGGTTTTATTCTTGTAGTTATGCTAAACTATTTTATCTGCTGTTTGAATCTTTTCCCGGGCTCTGCATCCTACGTTCAACTTGGTTCCCTTCCCTTTTTGCAGGGTGTCTTGGTTTTTCTTGCTGCAAAGTCAGGCCTTATAAAAAATGCAGAGGAAGCTGCTCGGTTTCAGGATTTTATAATATGTGTTGAGATGCTAATTGCTGCCATTGGTCACCTTTATGCTTTTCCATACAGAGAGTATGCAGGTGCAAATATCAGCGGCTCTAATAGTTTCATGGGGAACCTTGGCCATGCTTTGAAATTAACTGATTTTTACCATGACACCGTCCACCAGGTTAATAGTGAGCTCTGTGTACTTTATGCTTGTGATTTGCCTGTGATGGTGTCTCAAGTAGATTCTTTTCTTTTCTTTTTTCTCTTTGCAGTTTGCGCCAACATATCATGAATATGTCCTTTATAATCATAGCGAGGGTGAAGAGGGCGCGAAGAAGTATCGATCACGCACATTTGTGCCAACAGGCCAGGAAATGGATACTGTAAGAAGAAACAAACATGTGCTTGGAAACAAGATGGATGAACTGCAGCTCTCAAGTTCTTCTGGTGAAAGCACGCCCAGGAATCACCCCTCTGTGCCTGATTCAACAAATTCCGAAGCCATGAATGCACAATCTTCCCCTCTTGTTGACCTCTCAGTCTCGTCATCTACACCATACGACATGACACTTATCGATTTAGACATGTCTAACTATCCAGCTGAAGTTCCAGCAGCTAATGATGGGCAGAAAAGGTGACAAGAAAAATTGCCGCATCTTCACTTAATGGATTTAATTGCCCTTAACATAAAGGGATAAATACGAAAGAGTAACATGGGTCGATGGAGACAGATATTGCCTTTTATTTTTAGGAAACCAATGCTCGTGTCATCATATCCTTCAAGGTACTCATTGAGTATTGGGCTTCCTGTTGGAATCTTGTTTAGTGACGGGCTTGTCCAGTGTACATTGTAGTTAAAGATTTCTCAAACTTTTACAAACTCACAGTGTTCAACTTGTAATTCAGTGTCACAATAGATTCTTGGCTTCCATGTGTTCTAGTTTTGGCGTGGGAGTGAGCACATGTGATTACCATGGTCTAAATTGGAGTATGCATTGGTTTGTACATGAATCTGCAGTTAATTCTATTGGTATGTGATTTTTTCATTGTGCGCCATAGTCTTGAGCCATTAAAGTCTCCTTACTAGCTCTTAGCGAGAATTTATTGAACACAAATATATCAATCTGCTGTTACTCCTGGAGCCATTGGCGATGAGCTTGAGCCGTTTTTTTTCTCATGCAAGCAAAGAAGCACATGTAACTGTTGCTTGTTTGATGAGAGTTTTTATCCATCTTTTCTGTTTAGCTTTAGACGTGTACTGAAACGTCCCATAAATCTGGCCTTTATTTGAGCACTTTCTGCTCTTCTTCCCCATGTATTCAGGATAGGTAAAGTAACCTGCAGAGGCTATCTTTTGCTTGCCCATGATGTAATACATGACTGTATACACATGCTGAGATATGATCTTTTGACGTGCACATCTAGATCACCACCTCAGGTGTCTGTGCATTCTTAGAAGCTACGGCAACCATATTTGACTTTTATTTTCTTAATATATCCCAATGCTCTGATTTTGTCACTCTATGCTCTTGGTTTGCTGAGTTAGCCTGGACTAACTTGCATGGTTAGGGAAGAAATTTGGGGTTGTTGATGCTGCCAGAAGAGGAAGCTCTCGTGGGCCATGACTTTCTGTGCAGAAAGCATCTTCATGGTTGCTTTAACTGCTTAGACTCTCTCTCTCTCTCTCTCATGGGTTTTTCCCTGTGTTGACATGAATATGGTATGCTTGAACATGTTGAGAAAAGGACTATCTTGGGAAGACCTTTTCCTCTAAAAAGCAAAGGGGATGTCCTGGGCCAAACTTGATGGCGAATGATGCAAACCCTGAGAAGAAAAGATGGGGTTGGTTGCACCTGTCTTTGATCATCATCTCATCCTGATCACGACAGAAAAGGCTGGTGTGGAACGGTCTTAAAGCTTTCTTGCGATTTCTTCTTCTCAAAACTGACGAGCCAATCGCCTCCATGCATCATGCACTCGGCTTTTCATTCACACTCATCATCGTCATTACGTAATCATCCGTTTCAAGCAACCGACCCTCCTTTTTACCCTTTTTGCCAATCAGACATGAATGGCCTCATATCAGAGCCACCTTTCTCACTACCTAACGCGGGATGTCTGCTGATGTGGACGGTCAAGATCGGACCAAACAAATTTGGATTTTCATGATCTGCTGAATGTGATGCAATGCCCCACCTAACCTACTAAAGTTACCATTTCGCCAGGTACTTCCAATTAAACTGCAAGTTAGGAAAGAATAGAATGACTCGCCACAGGCAAAACCTAAGATTCATTCCCACAGGGGCTTAACTTAGACATGAACTAAATATGGTCATGAACTCGAAACAGTTATCGGTGGTTCGATTTAGTTCGATGAGATCGTGACATGTCATGTGTGTCACTAAAAAGATGAAGTAAAGATTGAAGGGCGGTCATTTTCGAGGGAGGGGTTTGTCGACGAGGAATATGCTGTTTACTTTGTCGATAATCACAAAAATTAAAAGAGAGATAATAACTTATCCAAAAAAGTTAAAGAGGAATAAAGGAGGAGGGGAAAGCGTGGAGAGATAAAAGATAGAAGAAAAAGAAGAAAAAGGTGAGGGGGCACAAAAGGCGCGTGATAACCCTTCCCCTCTTTATAAACTTTCATAAGCCAAGTTGCTCATGTGCAACAGTTGAAAGCTATAAAGACCCTCTCTCAGCCTCCCATATTTTTCTTACCAAAAAAATTTAAAAATTATAAAAATAAAATAAATATTAATATTACAAAAAGCTCTAAATTTGGTACACCTTTAACAAATTTACTTCAAATTAATTTTGACCACAAAAAATCTCAAATTGGTGTATTGTGATAAATTTTTTCTCCATTAGTTTTCATTAAATTGAGTTAAAGGCTATAAACCCATTTGGTTCAGCATTCCCAATGGGTTTTGAGCCCCCAAAGCTTCTTGAGAAAAATATTAAGCGTTTGGTTCACATTTTTTAGGTTCCATTTGCCAAATGCTAGCATTTGGAATGCTAGGCTGAGGTTTAATGATTTTTTTTCTTTTCAATATTGCCTTTATATATAATCATGTTTTCCCCTTTTGCCTTAACTTGCTTTAGACTTTCAGCATTTTCGGAATGCTAGACTAAGGTTTAATGAATTTTTTTCTTTATAATATTACCCTTACTAATAATCATGTTTTCCCCTTTTGTTCTCAAAAAACACTGTTTGTCGTCTTTTTCCTTGGATTTAGACTTGTTGCTTCACTAGAAAGCTCAGCCGGTGGGTGGTGCTCAACCGTGAGCAACCAGATCTAACTGCCGAGAAGCCTCACCTAAGGTCGTACGACTTGAGGCGAGGTGGCTTGAGGTCGGGCGACCACGAGTGTCGCCTGGGTCGCTCGACCTTAGGCAACGTTGCCTGAGGTCAGCGTCGCTTGGGTCGCTTAACCTTAAGCGGCGTCGCCTGAGGCGCCTCCCCCCCACCGCCTTCGCCACTAGCCGCCTCCTCACCACCACCACCACCACTATCGAGTCGCTCCCCCATGATTTTCCCCTCTCCCACGCTGCTACATCTCCTCCTCCCTTTTATTTTATTTTTTTATTTTTATTTTTTATTTTCACCTTAAAGTTACTTTGCAAAATATACACAAAAATAAGTTTCCAAACATATTTGCCTTCACAAAATGCCCATTCATTTGAATATACTTAGAGAAATGCAAAGCCATTTCCCTAAAGTTGAACCAAATGAGCCATTTACAGTCTCCCAAATTTTTCTTACCAAAAACAAAATTAAAATATTAGTAAAATAAAATAAAGAATTAATATCATAAAAATTTTCAAATTAATATATGTGACACCAAAATTTTTAAGCTCATGCATTTCTAATAAATTTATTGAATTAATATTATAAAAAACTCCAAACTAATATACCTAAGACAAATAGAGAGCAAAATTACAAATTATCACGTATCATTCAATTCAGAATACGATTGTAAAATTTAACAAAAATTAACAAATAATTATTTTTAGGATAAATTTATCATAAATATATTAATATGAGATTTTTAATTTTTAATTATATTAATAAAACATTAGCGCAAAAGCCAAATTGATATATATATATATATATAGGGGTATGTAGTTTGCAAATGAGCGTCTTCCCTCGCAAGAATCCTCCACCACCACCACCACCACCACCACCACCAAACGGTCCTCTCTCTGTCTCTCTCTTCTCTGGCGGCGCACGCTTCGCCGCTTTTGCAGACTCGCCCGCGACGATGCAAGAAGACCAGGAAACTCACAGCTCGCTCCTCTGAGGAAACACCCGAGCACAAAAATCTCACCTTTTCCGCCACTTCCCAGCCCGAAATCTCTCCCCCTCCCTGCCCATCTCCCGAAACGGACGCCGACCCATGATTTCCTCCAGCACGGCGATGGCGGGTCCGGCGGTTTTCAGGACGGATTCCATGGACAGCAGCGCCGGCGGCGGCTACGGCTGCAACTACGGCTACAGGATGATGGAGAAGCGGCAGCTGTTCCTGAGGAGCTACCAGTTCAGCAGGAAGCGGAGCTTGGGGAGCGGATTCGGCGGTCGCTGAGGCGGGTCAAGCGGGTCGTCTGGCTCAGGCTCCGGTCGGCTCGCCGGTTCCGGAGGCTCGTCTGGGCCAGGCTCTGCAGATCGGTCCGGCTTCATCTCCACGGCGGGCACGGCTGTTCTTGCGTCTACTACTGCAACGGCAACAGAGGAAGGAGAAGGAGGTCGAGCTTCTTCCGCCTTCTCAATCCCAGCAGTAGTCACAGCAATAGCTACGACTCCTGCTTCTGGTAGTGCAAAACCATAAGGAAAGATGACATTTTTTTTCACCTTTGTTCCTTTGCCCCTTTTTTCTTTATTTTTAGTTTTATTTTCCTTTTGTGCTCTGCATGTTAGATCGAATCTTGGTGATGATTGGTAGGAACGTGATGATTTGCTCTTTAGTTCAGTTCAGATGTTGCAGTAGTTCTCTGGTCTGTCCCTTTATATTCTCTGCTCCTTTATAATGATAGAAAGGAGTTATTTTCCAAGTAAATTAAATCAAATACCAGCTGCTCCAGGATGCAATAATCTCTTTGGTATGCAGGAACACCCGCAACCTTCGATTCCAAAATTACAAATTTTAAAGAAAAGTGTGTTTAGAAGACCATCATCGTTGTCTCTTCTTCTGCATAAGCAGTTTAAGCAGAAAATAGATCAGAAAAATAGAACTGCCCATTCTCTCTCTCTCTCTCTGGGAGAGTGCGGATGTTGGTGTCAGTGTCCGTTTCTTCTCTGGTTCATATTTTAGTCAACATAGTTTATGGTGAAGCCATGAGAAAGCCGAGAGAGAGAGAGAGTAGGACACGGCGATACATTAAAGAACGATGGTAACGGGGCAAGATGGGATGGAACCCACTTAATTACGCCCTGTATTCCTGGTTTCTGTTTTATTTTTTTATCCTTCTCTTTGATTTTAGCAGCAAGGAGGCATTGAACGAATGGTAGGTTCTCACTGCTTGGAAAAGCAGAGGCAGCCCTCTGCTTTCAGCCATGGGGGGAGGACCTCCTCGTTGTTCTAGCAACTGCAAATTCTTCATTTAAGAAAAGAAAAAGAAAAAAATGAATTCTGGGGCAGCATCTTTATTTTCTGCAACTATAATAACTATAATTTGTCTAGAGTGGTTAAGAAAAGAAAAGAAATCCATGGGACCATATTCTGTCGGTCATGGCATTTACCTTATCCAGACATGCCATATGCCTGTGAATTCTTGTGGGGTCTTGGCGATGGATAGTCTAAGCTTTTTGGCAAAAAACATCGAATTCTAATACTCTTCTTTTATTTATTGGTAAATACCATCGAAAACCAATCTAGTTCTCTATTACACAATTATCCCGATCTCATCTTCATCGTGCAATAAATTTTAAAGTGGTACCTCGAAAGACACCTACAAAAAGCTAATTTTCTTCTCACAAAAAATCTTAAATTTTGCGTCTCATTGTACATTTGCTCTAAATTAATTTCCATCTCCCAAAAACTTTCAAACCGGCACCTTGACTATCTACCCCCATTGAAATATATACATGTGAATACACGTGAATTTTCCATGTAGGATATGTCATTCTCCATGTGAGATTTGTTTTTGGTAGTCATCTACCACGTGTGTCAACACATTTGCATTTCAACGGGATGTTAGCGAGATGAAAATTAATTTGGAGGTAAATGTGTCATAGAACATCAGCTTGAGATATTTCATTGTTTTAATTCCTTATTCATTTATCTATAATGTCTATCCCCCAAATTCCATTACATTTACATTTGGTAATTTAGCGGAAGGTCGAATTCATATACGAAGAAAAAAGATCCGGTGACTCATGATGCGTATACATTGCAAAAGGTTATCTAACACACCCCGTAATGCAATTTGGGGTTCCGAGCGATCCGATCTTGCGAAAGCCGACATGATAAACGTTATTTCAAGTCAAAGTCAACATTTTACTCAGATCCATTGTCTTACAACTACGTTGATTGTTGATGACGCTCTCTCAGATGGTTAGGAACCCTTGAGCTGTCATGAAAGGCGGCAAAAACAGGAAAAGGAAAGCAATGCTCCGAATAGTGAAGTAAAATCAAGAATCAGATTTCCATGTCCCTAACTTAAGGTAGGGGGAAAACAGGAGACTCTAGGTTAGGAGGAGCTGGCATTCCACTAAAGTCAAACTGCGGATGAGAGATGTAGCCAAAGTACTAGGAAAAATTTGAGAACATTATAGTAATAATAAAAAAAGAACAAGAAAGAGAAGCGAGAAGAGAGTAGAGAGAGAAAGTTCAAAGGGGGTGGCGTGTCATCTACTTCTTTTGCACATACACATGCAGTTGCTGTTCAGCTTGACTACAGCAACAGCAACGAAAGTCACATTGGTCTTGGCTCTCTCTGCAAGTACAGTCTGAACTGGTGTTTGTCTCACTCCTCCTTTGTTTGATTCTTTGGGCTCCATTGCTCTTTTGTACCCAGCATCACCTGGTGACTCGGGAGGACCATGTCCCACCCCAACTCACCAGATTTTGGATCTTTACTGCCTTTTTTCTTTGATGATAGCTTATGATCTGTCTCAAGATTATGATATCTATGACATGATTGAGTTAGTCAATGCATGAGAGAGACAGTGAAGTGCCACCTATCTCGACAATTAGGCCCATCCTACCTTGTCCCATCGGGCAAGACTGAGAGAGAGAGAGAGAGAGAGAGAACCTCCAGTCTCTCATTCCATGCAAGGTTCTTTTCATTTTAAGCAAGACAAAGTCATCACACGAGAGTTGATTCCTTCACTAATAAGGAAGAAGTTATAAAGCTAAAATGGCAGATCATACTAAACATCTCGAGGAAGAAAGCCTGCAATGGAAACACTTTGATCGGATGAGTATATCCGCATTTCAAAAGCTTTTAGAAACATCAATATCGGAACTAAATTTATCGCCATCTCAACCCCGCCTTTCTGTTACCATTAGGCTTCAAGATCATTGGCCATCATGTTATTGAGTCGGCTACAATTTCTCAGTTTTATGGGTTCTAATAGTAATAATATGATTACCCATTAGGTAAAGACAAAAATGGTCCATAAACTTTGATCCAATATGCAATGTAGTTTATGAATTTTTAATTTATTCAATATACTTTTTGAACTTTAGTCCAATTTGTAAGGTCATCCCTCTACTTTTTATTTGTCAAATATATTTCACAAACTTTAATTTAATGTGCAATGTTATTCTTAAATTTATTCAAAGTAATTCATGAACTATTAATAAATGTTTAATATAATCCCTAAATTATATGAAAATGTCTAAAATTTTAGAGACGACAATGCATGATGGATTAAATTTAGAAACCATCTGTGCATCTTTTTATTATCCATGTAAATGCGATTCTAAAAACAGAAATAAATAAATAAATATAAAAAGCTACAGGAGATATTCCTGTACGCTGAAGTCAACCACAGTGCCGCCTTCTTCAAGCAACCAGAACAGAAGATGCCATTTTTTGCCTTGGTTTCGTGACTCTTTGTTTCATTAGGAAGCATCCGCAAAAACTATAATAAAAATAAGGGATGATCCGTTAAATCCTATTTTGATATTAGGGCAGGCTTAGCATGCGGAAAGCCTGACCTTGACTGCTTATTTGTTCATGTGCTTCCAGGTCCAGCTGTGTCAATCAAATCCAAGATCTATAAAAGATGCAACCCATATAAAATAACGATAATAAAAATAATTATTGGGTGTTTGAATAAAGTTTGAATTAAGTATAGCTTGACTTGAGTCACTTAAAAAACACGGAGTAATAATGTGATAGCTCTCAATCAATAAGACAATAATTTGGGAAGTTATATGGACGGAAGGATGACCAAATAGCATATCTTCTATTAAAAATTATAAAATTATCGGAAATTTCTGTAAATCAAAATCGTTCATGCCATTTTATTCGGTGGTTAATGGATTTCTGTATTTCTTTTCCTGCTATAGGAATATCTTGAATTTATGAAAATTTATAAGAAAATAATAAAAAAAGAGACTTTTGGACTCGAACTAAACATTATCAGAAGTATAAACTCCACTGGTTACTTTTGTGCTATATATTTTAAAAAAATAAATTTAGGAAGTTTTCAAATCAAATTGAGAAAGGCATACGCTCCCAAATCAAGCATTCATGGCCGCCAGCCTGAGCGGCTCGCTGGGCCTCGGGCATAAATGGGTTACTCAAACCGAACGGGCACATTGCCAGCCAAGCCCGACCGAAAAACATACGTATACGGTATACCAAAGTTTTGTACACACACAAAATATAATAATGTACACTCACGCGTATATTTAGCAAAGAGCAATGAAGCATTTATCTCAGTTTCTTACTTCTGAAATTCACATTCGATATGATATATATCGTTAAAATCACGAAAATTCTAAATCGATAGACATGCTTAAATGAGTTATATTATAATTTAATGGGTCTTAAATGGATTGATGACTAACATGTATGAAAAATAGAAAAACTAACCCATTTCTAACCCATCTTTGGTGGAATTGGACTACGAAATGTTGGGCCAGTTTGTATATATATTATTTTATTTTTTACTTTTTTAAAAGTTTGGTGAGGGTTGCAGCTCTCGCCCAGATAGCCATTGGCTAAGGATTGCAATCCTCACTGGTGATTAGCGAGGGTTGGCCAACCCTCTCGTGATTGGCTTGACCCTTATTGGACTTAAAAAAAGAAAGAAAAAGAATAAAATTTAAAAATTTAAATTTTAAATTAGATTTGTTTTGCATGAAAGTGTTTTATCAATAAATTTAAAAAAAAAATCATAAGAAATAAGTTTATTTAGATTGACTTAAATATGAAAGTATTTTAACAATATGAGTTGAGTCGAATATGGATAACAAGATTTGTATTGCATAAAAATATGTCAAAACTAGTTAAATTAATCAATTCAAGTTAGATTATTTTTTACTTGACCCAATCCTCACCGACCCATCCGTTTAGTTGGTCTAGCTTTTGTTAACCCATAGATTAGTTGAACTTTCAAATTTAGTGTCCGCTCCCAAAAGGTCGTATCGACCCTAATTAAACTATATAACATATATCCGATTTTTTGAATTTGGTGTCCATTCTTGAAAGAAGGTTCATACTTTTCACACTTACGGCTACCAAACACGCTGTTCACTTCAAATCCAATCCTTAATTTTCCCACCAAATCTACCTACGTCCATTTTTAAAGTCAAATTTCAAAATGCCTATCCTCATCCACCAAAAATTCAATATTTTTCTCCATTTTCGACATCATAAAGATAGGATTTGGGATATATTTAAAGTTTCCCAATAGATCTACGTTGTGCGAATACCCCTTTTTTTTAATCAAAACAAAAGCTATAAAGAAATTAATGTCTCGAAATATAACGGTAATTTTTTTTTTTGATTTATTATAATTTGGCATGCGCTTAACTTGTGTGCATCATGTTGATATATATTAACCACAAATCTAACAGGCGGTCAAGCTTAAACAAACTATATACAAATATATTTGATTTATAATGTGTTTGTTTCAAAAAAATTTTCATGATAAAGGAAAATATTTCTTTATATAAGAAAATATTTTTTCTCTTTTCAAGTTAAAGAATTTTTTTTCTTACTGTTGACTAATCATTCCCACAACCAAACATGTGAAAATTTGAAAAATTAATTTACGAAATTTTTTCACTCGAACAAATGCCTCTTTAAGCTTCATTAATTTTACAAAAAATGAATGATTTGGACAATATTTATCCTTAACATAATTGCTTATATTGTTTATAAAAATGAATGGACAATTTTTTTGATTATCCACAAAAATGTTTAAAAATATATTATTACCAATAATAAAAGTATTTTCATTGATTAATCATCATAAGCGATTATTTAAAGGAAAATACTTTTCAAATTATTTATTTTCTTCCGAATAAACGGAGCCTTATAGTACTTATCTCATATACAGAAATACATATAAAGCATCTACGCCAAATTAGAATTAAATTGAAATCAAATTTACGCTCCTTGCCATCTTTAACCTAATCTGAAAATTTTAATTCACTTTTATTGATTTGCCAACTTTTCTTTTTCTTTCTCGAAAGTCAAATTAAATTCTTTTTTTTTTTTTTTTTGGGTCAGCAAAGTCGGAATATTTTAATCAGGGTTCTGTTTTCGTGGGAAATCATGCTCTCTCCCCGTCCCCGTCTGAAGATGCAACCTCCGATGCCGACGCTCGAATGATCGGCAGCCTCCGTCGGTTTGATGTCTGTTTCCGGCGCCGACACCCGTGATCGGAAGAGGAGCGACGGCGACAATGGCCGCAACTTCACGGCGTCCGGGAAGGCTCCGCCGCTCCTCAACCTCTTCTCCGCCCGCAATAGGCGGCCTCGCGCCAAGAACGGCGAAGGGCTGTGCGAATCTTGCGGCGGCTCCGTCGCTGGGATCGGCTCCGGGTCGCCGGCGAAGAAGAGGACCGGCCGCGGCGGTTGTCTTGGCGGTAAAGGTCGCGGCTTTTGTTTTGGCATGCCCGCGGCTCTGGAGTCGCCGTTCGCGTCTCGCTCAAGCGACCCCAATGATCCCGCCTTCACTCAGGAGATGATGAGGGGTTCGTTGGAAAAGAACGATTTTTACTCCAAGGAATGCAATCCCCACTCGAGATATTGACGTGGGGTGGTTCTTGCTTGATTTGCAGCTGATGAGATTCTGGAAAGAAGTTTTGTTTCCTTTTATGGGGTCCTAGGCGGCGGGTGACGGTTGATGAGTTTGTATCAACTGCGTCTGTGTTTTGAGTAATTGATGAGCGTCTGTGTTTTGAGTAATTGATGAGCGTCTTTGAGCGATTGGGAAGACAGAGGCTTTGAATTTTCAAGATGGTCTTTGCGTGCAGGGTCAAATTGTCACCGTAGGCTGATTGTTCAACAGGGGAGCTGAATGTGTAGAAATATGACTGCGGAGGGTTAGCTGTTTTAACATTTCAACGACAGCAATATGGGACTAGGAATGATGGGAAAAAAAATTGGTTCGGATGGAATTGAATCCAATGTTAATTGATGGTGTTGCAAGTCGATTGATGACACGTAGTTTGGATGGAATTCATTGAGAATCAATTGATGAGGAATTCATTGAAAAAAACAAAATTTTGGTTTCGATGGAATAATTTATACAGTGGCTTTGAGCTCATGGATTGACGTAAGTGGTGTTGCAAATCGATGATGACTTGTGGTTTCTTTGACAGTTTATTTGGACAGCTTGTCTTTCTGCAGTTCAATGGAGTGGGAACTTACTATTTCAGTGAGCGGCTTTGAGTGTTTTATGGCAATGTGGCATGAATAGGAAGACAAAGATTTTGGATTTTCAGATGGGTTTTGCGTGTTGGTGTCGCTTTGTCTCTTGGGTTGATTGTTCATTAGGAGAACTGAATGTGGAAAACTCGAGAATGAAGGATCGGCTGGTTTGAACATTTCAGTGCCAGCAATGTGGGAAATAGGAGTCATGGGAAAACATTTGGTATGGATGGAATGGAAGTCAAGACAAGACTTTTAAGGCATATTGATTGGCAACGCAAATCAACAAGGCATTGTAATTTCTTCAACCTTCATTAAAACCAATTGTCTCCACAGCAGTTTGATGAGGTGGACAATTTAGATGCAGTTGGGTGGACCACTGGGAAATCGGATGATTTCTTCGAGAAGAAGGTTGTACTCTGGCTTCACAGAGGTCGAGTTCCTTTATTTGTTTGCTGGTGTGACTTTGGTAATTTGTAGATAGCATTTGAACTATCATGAAACTGGGTGATTCTGAGAGGAGGAAGTAGGTTTTTAGTGCCCAGTGTTTTTCTTTCTTTCCCCAAAGAAGGAACATAAAGAGATGTTTTAACCCAATATATGAGTAAACCATTATGTACATAATAATTTTCTTTTTGAACCTAACCATCGTGGTGCATTTTATTTCTCTAATCTTCATCATCATTGCTGTCCATATTCCCTAGCACTAGTTATTTTTTATGGTATGTCCAGTTTTCGAGGAGTTGGTTATCATGTGCCTGATCCATATATTTGTCTCTCAACTGAGGCAACTACATAACTTTCCTACTTAAATATCCATATGGTTAGAGCATGCTCAACTGGACCAATAAAGCAGATACAGTGTTGGGAAAATGCCCTGAAATGCGAAATTGACTGTGATCAAGATGTGAGTTGGTATAATATTTGTTCTTTTTATATCTGGGGCACCGCTCTTTTAGAATTTGCACCATGAGGATGAGTCTATGCAGTCATTTGTTTGGGAAACCACAAATAGTTAATACCAAAACATCTAGTTGTCCTGGGGATTCTGATACATGTAGAGCTTACACCTAGAGCTCTGGTAGATTTTTCATAGATGATCTGATTTTGGCCCTTCACGTCCAGAGATGTAGAAGATCTCAAATTCATAAGTAACAATGACCAGAAGAAGTTGGTTGACTGCTTCATTGAGAACTGGCATCCTTGTGTATGATATTCTGAAACTGGAAAGTATTTGAGCAGCTGCTCAGAGAAATTGGTAGATTGAGAAGAAAACTAACATGCAAAATCTAGAAGTCAATCCAGATTGGCGAAGGCAGGGAGATTGATGTAATGATTGCCTAGCAAAATCTTGAACCATGGATTCATTAGTTCAGAGTCTTCGGACACTAAAATAATTGAGTTTAGACCACAGGGTCAGTGATTCCCATGCTTATAATGAGATTGAACACTTTCAGCAATGTGTTTGCCGGCTGCAGTGAGCATCAGTGAGCACCGGACATTGTTGAACAAATGCAAAACAAGAAGGCTCGCAAGCAAGAAAGATCTGTCCAAGAATGGCTACTGTAATTTGTGGAACCACTGTATGTTATTTCGGGATACTTTGGATCCAAATGTCTTAACGTTGCTTCTGACTACCCAAAACGAAGCTTAGCATGCCCATATCAGCAGGTCAGTAAAACCTCTCAAAGTGTTATTCGGGTCGCCTTGTCTTACATATGTCGGTTAAGATGGGAAGGGCACAGCAATATGAGATTTTCCCCAGTGGGCAGTGTACCAGCAATAAGAAACGGTGTCTTGCTGCTGGTTTTTCAGAATCATCGAACGATTGTTACGCATGGTTGTTAAGTGTTGCAATGATGGAGGTTTGCACGAAGGTTTAAGTTTTGCAATCGATTCCCGCATACGTTTTCCGACTTTCAACAATTTCAAAAACCGAATCTCACATTTACCCAATTTCTAGAGGCACGAGAAGTACTCAGCCAACAGTTTCCCAAGTGTCAAATGAAAACCGCTTCTTCGTTACATCCTGCATTTTACATCGGGTGATCCGATGGATTCACTGGGGACAGGGGAACAGAGACAAGTGACTGAGTGAATGCATAGTTGGAGATTGGATTCTTTAACGGACATTTCGTGTCACGGCCTGATCCAAGTCTGCAACGACCATGTGAAAAGGGCGGTACGAGGCCTGAAAATGCTCTGAACTTCATGTACTCTGTTCTCGGAACTCACTCGCAGAGCAGTTTGGAAATTAATACGCATCCTAACCACAGAATCACTTCATTAATACTGCTGAAACGAATGTACCTACATTGACAAGGTTCTTAAATAAATGATAACTACAGATAGACTTCGGGCTGGAAGCACTAATGTAATCTATAATGTCAAATACCAGATAAATTTGCATCCGATGATGAATCACGAGGTGTCCCCAATCCTGATATTTATAGAATAAATTGATTTAATTAATATAGGTATGTGTATATATGTCGCTCGAACATGGTTACTTACATTGATAATGTAACACATGGAAAGTCTCGACAAATTCACTCGCGCTATCCATCTAAATACCAAGAAAATGGAAATATTTCTCACTAATGGTCCTGCTTCACTTGACTTGACGGTCGCGGTGTCAAATCCTATGAAGTCCGTGAGCTATGCTTGACTTGAAAAAGGCTACCAAGCTTACTGCACAAGACCATGCAGTACATGAAAACGTCGCAATTGCTGCTTTCAATATTTCTGCTAGGCAAGAAACCACCCGGCAAGAGCTATTGACTTTAACGACATGACCAGGAGTTCCGCTCCACACGCTCACGCTTTCCCGAGTTTCGCTCGATACGCGAGGACGGAGAGGACGATCCCTCGAAATCTCAGAAGTACTCGCCAACTTGTGCAGATCGGTTTCCTCCCAGGTTAAGAAACTATAATCCGGACAAGAGAGAGAGAGAGAGCGGGAAGATAAAGTTGCAAACTGGGATGGGATGATGCTGTTCAAGATCAAGTTGGTCCTGATTGGCTGGGGATCTGACAAGGGGAGGAGGGGGCACACGTGAACGCCATAACCTCCCCCATTCACTCGCCGGTATTCCTCGGTTTCGTACGTGGGGGACAATGCCAAGGCCAAGGCCATGCCCATGCCCATCTGCACTCGAATCAACTTCCATAATACTGATAAAAAAACCAAGGCCTGCCCTTCCTTCTTGGCAGTGTCTCTCTCTTTCTCTGGTCGCATCTTCTCTCTCGTCCGCCTTTCCGCAACGGGAAAGGGATATCTCCGCATCTCCCACGCAGTTTCTCTCTCCTCCGCCTCCCCTGCAACTGGTCTCGCCCCCTGCCTTTTCTTATCCGCCTTTTGTGTGTATTTTAATGATATGAAAGGACCCCACTTGGAGATCTTGTCGTTTATCCCAAGTGGGTAATCGTAGTGGGTACTGCGTTCTCGATTTCATTTTCCTTTCTCTTTCCCTGCTTTGCTTTTCACCCATTCTTTGATGGGGGAGGAATCGGTATTGATTAAAAATAGAAACTTTATGTGAGCGCCTGACTGAGCCTCGGCTAATAACATCTCGGGTTCATGCTAATTATAGCTGTGAACCAAACTCTCTCTCTCTCTCTGTCTCACATCATCCAAGCATTGGAAACTGTACTCGAGTCCTCCCGTTTCTTATTTTTAAGTTATGTTATCTTTCTTACTCTTGGGTCTGCCTTGTGAGTGGTCATTGGATGGAGCTGCAGTGAGATTCATCAAAGGGGAGGTAAAAAAATCGAAAATAAAAGATGGGTGAGTTCGATTTGAGTGGTCCCTTCAAGTATAGTGTTGTGAGAGGAGGGGGACAGAGAAGGCGGTGATCGAGGTTTTGGTTCGATAAATTTGTGTTGGGGGGTTCTGTTTGTCGTTCAAAAGGGTGTTGTCCACTTCGCTTCCTGGGATTCTTCAAGTTTCTGAGCTCTTCTTGAAGCTGCTCTCTTTTGGCTACCGTTTCTGTTGGCTGAGGAGAAAAGCTTTCTGCGCTTACTGGGCTTCCTTCTCGGAGCTTACCAAGGTGCAAGAAAGTTCATTTTTTAGCTTCACTAAGTTTGAGGATTGGCTTGTGTTTGTGTTGTAATTGTTTCTACATGGCTGTGTGACTTAGGCACTCGTGGCTTTTATGCTGTTCTGTTTCAGTTGGTAATTCATTTTATGTATAAAAACAAGTTTGTTTATTTCGCTGTAGCTGTCGGTCTTTGATCTGTAAGAATTTTCTTAATGAAAGCGTAAGGCGTATGTCATTTATTCAGGACATTTTTATCATAACTGTGGGATATCTGTCATCTTGCTCTAGTTTACTCTGGAATTGTAAACTGTCTCGAGCTTCAGTTTCCAGTGCTCCATAAAACTTAGATCAAATATGGGGTGACCGTTTATCTGACTAGAGAGCTGGAAATGAAATGTTGCACATTGTTTTGCATATCCAGTACTGAAGTACTCTATTGCTATATCTTTATAGAGCCTCTTCAGAACATATTGGTATGTGCTTATTATCCATTTGCCAAATCCTACTGGAGTTTGGGCAGAGCAAATTCATGCGGCCATCTGAATCAGGATTTATCAGTTCTTGGAGTTAGTTATATTTTTGTGCTCTGAGCAGATTTGATCGAAGATGTCTTCTTCAAGACCCAGCCAGTCATCCAGCAACTCAGCAAGGTCGAGGCATAGCTCGAGGATAATAGCTCAAACCACTGTAGATGCTAAGCTGCATGCTGATTTTGAGGAGTCTGGTAGTTCCTTTGACTATTCAAGCTCAGTACGAGTGACTGGCACCCCGAGTGGAGATCAGCAACCAAGATCTGACAAAGTAACAACGGCTTACCTCCACCAGATACAGAAAGGGAAGACTATCCAGCCATTTGGTTGCCTTATTGCATTGGACGAGAAAACTTTCAAGGTCATTGCATACAGTGAGAATGCACCTGAAATGCTGACCATGGTTAGCCACGCAGTTCCAAGCGTTGGGGACCAGCCAGTCCTCAGGATCGGGACTGACGTAAGGACCATATTTACTGCACCAAGCGCATCTGCTCTTCATAAGGTCTTTGGATTTGCGGATGTTTCTCTGTTGAATCCCATCTTAGTCCATTGTAAAACTTCTGGAAAGCCCTTCTATGGAATTGTCCATAGAGTGACCGGAAGCATAATCATCGATTTCGAACCTGTGAAGCCTTATGAAGTCCCTATGACAGCTGCTGGAGCTTTGCAGTCATATAAGCTTGCGGCTAAAGCCATTGCGCGCTTGCAGTCTTTGCCCAGTGGGAGTATAGAGAGGCTTTGTGACACAATGGTTCAGGAAGTCTTTGAACTAACGGGTTATGACAGGGCTATGGCATATAAGTTCCATGATGATGACCACGGTGAAGTAGTCTCAGAGATAACAAAGCCAGGCCTGGAGCCATACCTGGGTCTGCATTATCCTGCCACGGATATTCCTCAAGCCGCACGGTTTCTGTTCATGAAGAATAAGGTCCGCTTGATTGTTGATTGCCGGGCAAAACACGTGAACGTGCTTCAGGATGAGAATCTGCCCTTTGATCTCACCTTGTGTGGTTCAACCCTGAGGGCCCCACACACTTGTCATATGCAGTACATGGAAAACATGGACTCTATCGCTTCTCTGGTTATGGCGATTGTCATCAATGAGGATAATGAAGAAGGCGACGGCCCCAACTCTGTGCAGCCTCAAAAAAGAAAGAGACTTTGGGGTCTAGTAGTTTGCCATAACACGACTCCAAGGTTTGTTCCGTTCCCTCTTCGGTATGCCTGTGAGTTTCTTGCCCAGGTGTTTGCCATCCATGTCAGCAAGGAGCTTGAGTTAGAAAATCAAATGATTGAGAAAAATATCTTGCGTACGCAGACGCTCTTGTGCGATATGCTGATGCGTGATGCACCTCTAGGCATTGTGTCTCAGACCCCAAATGTGATGGACCTTGTTAAATGTGATGGTGCTGCCCTTCTGTATAAAAGCAAGACATATAAGCTGGGAGTAACTCCGAATGATGCACAATTGCATGGCATTGCATCGTGGTTGTCCGAGTACCATATGGATTCCACGGGATTGAGTACAGATAGCTTGTATGATGCGGGATTCCCGGGGGCTCTTGCTGTTGGTGACATTGTTTGTGGGATGGCTGCTGTGAGAATAAGTGCAAAGGATGTGATTTTCTGGTTCCGCTCACCAACTGCCTCGGAAATTCGTTGGGGTGGAGCGAAACATGATCCTGATGAGAAGGATGATGGTAGGAAAATGCATCCAAGGTCATCCTTCAAGGCTTTTCTTGAAGTTGTCAAGACAAGGAGTTTACCTTGGAAAGACTTTGAAATGGATGCAATCCACTCGCTGCAGCTTATCTTGAGGAATGCCTTCAAAGAAAATGAAGCAATTGACATGAACACCTCAACCATCCATACGAGGCTTAATGACCTTAAAATTGAGGGGATTCAAGAATTGGAAGCAGTGACGAGTGAGATGGTCCGTCTGATTGAAACAGCCACGGTACCGATCCTGGCTGTCAATGCTGATGGGCTGGTTAATGGTTGGAATACAAAAATTGCTGAGCTAACTGGTCTGTCTGTTGAGAAGGCATTAGGGAAGCATTTCCTCACACTGGTGGAGGATTCTTCTGTCGATATAGTGAAGAAAATGTTACATATGGCATTACATGGTATGTCCAACTCCGAGTTTCAATATGATATGTTATGAAATCTGGGCACATGTTTCAGTACTGTACTTCTTCAGACTGATGGTTGATGGCATGGATATTGTGCCTGTTTGTAGAATCAGCATGTGTCCTTGGTAAAGGGGATGCACCTCATCTGTAAATTAATTCTTCCTTTGTGCTTGGAATTCATGAATATAGTTACTTACATCGTTCTACCTTCTTTCATTGCAGGCAAGGAAGAGAAGAATATCCAGTTTGAGATTAAAACACATGATTCTAGAGCTGACTCTGGCCCAATCAGCTTAATTGCGAATGCCTGTGCTAGCAGGGACATTCAAGAAAATGTTGTGGGTGTGTGTTTCGTCGCTCAGGACATTACTGGTCAGAAAATGGTCATGGACAAGTTCACTAGAATTGAGGGTGACTACAAAGCAATTGTGCAAAATCCGAACCCCTTGATACCCCCGATTTTTGGAACAGATGAATTTGGCTGGTGCTCCGAGTGGAATCCAGCTATGGCAAAACTCACTGGGTGGAAACGGGAAGAAATAATAGATAAAATGCTACTTGGGGAGGTTTTTGGGATGCACATGGCATGCTGTCGTCTCAAGAATCAAGAAGCTTTTGTTAATCTTGGAGTAGTGCTTAATGGTGCTATGACTGGCAAAGAGCTGGAGAAAGTTCAGTTTGGTTTCTTTGCTCGGGGTGGGAAGTTTGTGGACTGCCTACTATGCGTGAGTAAGAAACTTGACGGAGAGGGTTCGGTGACCGGAATTTTTTGCTTCTTGCAGCTCGCAAGCCCAGAGCTGCAGCAGGCACTTCATCTCCAACGGCTAACTGAACAAACTGCCTTGAAAAGGTTAAAACAATTAGCTTACATGAAAAGGCAGATTCGAAACCCTCTATCCGGGATAATATTTTCTCGCAAATTGCTGGAGGAAACTGAGTTAGGACTTGAACAGAAGCTGTTGCTACATACCAGTGCTCAATGCCAAAGCCAGCTGGGCAAGATCCTTGATGACTCAGATCTGGATAGCATCACTGACGGGTATGATTGCTTGATACACATAAATAATGACTGCATATTTCATTCTGCAATTTCATAGCTCATCCAGTGTAGAATGTTTTCATGCTCTGAAATCTCCACTCTAGCTTGTGTTCCTGTTTGCTTGGAAGGATAGATTTCAAAATATTCACTTTTCAGGGGAAATAAAGTTATGAAATACACAAGGCTTGAGTCTAATTTCTTTCAGAAGCACTGTTGTTGATATTTGGTGGTTGTGTTTTCCTTACCTTTCTGGTGGTGTGTTGATTTGTTCTTTCTCTGGTCGTGGATGTGTTTGCTTTTTCTCCTTCTTCAAATGAAAATTTGCAGCAGTGATTGAATCAAACCTACTGAAGCTTAGACAGCTCTGATCTGTTGAGATGTGTTTTTCCCATATGCTTGTATTGCCGTGTCTGTTATATTGGATGGGGATGTATTTATCACCAAGTATACTGTTTCTCAAAAGTAGCAAAGCCTAGATACATAATGATGCGGTGAGAGAAGAATGAAAGATTGGTCCTTGTTCCCATCTTGTTTTCTAATTCTGCATTTCCATTTGGTGAGCTGATAGCTTAGTGTGTCATTCTTTTTCCTCTTTTCTGTTAGCTAATTCTTGATTTATCTCAACAGATACATGGAGTTAGAAATGGTCGAGTTTACTCTCCATAAAGTCTTGGTGGCTTCCATGAGTCAAGTCATGATAAAAAGCAATGGAAAGGGTGTACGAATTGTCAATGATGTGACGGAAGAAGCCATGACCGAAACTTTGTACGGGGATGCTCTCAGGCTTCAACAGGTCTTAGCAGATTTCTTGTCGGTATCAATTAACTACACCCCAACAGGAAGCCAACTCGTTATTGCAGCTCATTTGACCAAAGATCACTTAGGAGAATCTGTTCAACTTGCACACCTGGAACTAAGGTAATGGAGACATTCTGTTCTCACGTTAACTAGTGCACCTGTTTTTATGCATGCAATTCTCTGTTTATTCAAGTTGGCAATAGATGGCCAGAAATTGAAATTGAGCACCCTGTTTCAAACGAATTTTGTAATTTGATACTTCAATTTGAATCAGATTGACCTATGCTGGTGGTGGGATATCGGAAGCGTTGTTGAACCAGATGTTTGAAAATGATGGAGAGATATCTGAGGAAGGCATCAGCCTGCTTATCAGCAGAAAGTTGGTGAAGCTAATGAATGGAGATGTGCAGTACCTGAGGGAAGCTGGAAAATCCACCTTCATCATATCTGTTGAACTCGCTGTAGCTAATAAGTCTGGGTCTAGTTTGAAGGGAAAAAATTAACATGTGCAATCGTTCTGTACAGCTGAATGAGAGTTTGAGTCATGTCATGTACCGTGCATCTAGCGAAGGTTCATTTTACTTGTTTTCTCCAGTCTGTTTCAAGTTAATTGAACTCTTTTTGACTCTTATGTCTTTTTCTCTTCTAAGGGTTATTTAAGGTTTATCAGAAAACCCGGTGTAAGACTAGGTGTATGTTTTCCGGTTTTGTTGCTGAGAGGAAAGAAGAGAAGGGGATGTTCTAAGGGTTAACTATTGTCAAACACTGTTTTCGTTGCTGTTAAAGTTTTGCTTGAGAAAGATGGCCGTTGCTTTTTGGTGAATTCCAAAGAAAGAGAGGAAGCATGACAACACCTTTAGAATTGTGAAATTAGAGTTATGAGAACTCAGACTTCTCATGCACACTTAATGTCGGTTCGGAGCTGCGGAACAAGTTAAACGTGAAATGCATGATACAGGTTCTTGCACCTACAGAGCCAATATTCCAGTTCAAAAATCTATCTAAGCAACATTTATAAGCGTTGGCGGAACCCAATTGTGAGTTCGGTCTCCTCTCACATCCCCGGAACATATCACTGACAAATGCCCTAAAGTTATTTTGCCAAACTTCACTTACATGCGCTGACGAGCAGTTCTGGGCTATTTTTACTTTTGTTGACATATAAGCTATAATGTATTCATGATTGCTGTTGTAATGATTCAGAAGTGAAGGGTATATTGTTAAATAGCATACATATCGAATTTATGAAACGTGGAGAACACGCTGAATATGTATATGAGAAGCACCCGTCTTCACTCATGTCTCGTTTTTTTTTCCCGATCGTCTCCTCTTGAGTCTACAAAGAGAATCAAGACAGGCAGGGAAAGACCAAGATCTGATCGGGCAATTTAATTTTCTGAGAGCCTTTTGAACTTGATTCGTTCTTGCGCTGGGAAGATGGGATCCATCAAATGGCCCAGAAATTCAGGAGCTCCAGCAGTAAGGAAGTCCATGTCTTCATAAGCCGCCATATGTAAAGCTAGTTAGAGCATGCATTCTGCATTAGCTCCCTAAGAAATTTCATTGTTTCATCGAGCTGGTCAGTCTAGTTGATGAACTGGTATATCAAGCTGTGCCAGGCTGCAGTAAAGCATCTACAACTGATGGCAATATGTGACTTACACCGGGATATAAAGTCTAGGGCTCGGACGGTGGTCATACTTGAATAAAATGGTGCAGCAGGGAGCAGGCTAGCCAGGATAACGTAACTCAATTAATTTGAGTGTTTACCTTTTTTTTTTCTTTGGTGGGAAAAGCGCATTTAGATTTTGCCAATTTAATTGTACTTAGGAGCTCATTAGAAGATAGCGAGTCAGAGATTAGCACGGAGTCACATACACATGGACTGTCCTCGAATTATGATCATCTGACATTCCTTTCACATTGGAAGTTGCAATATGAAATACTGAAAAACCGAAGTGTGACCTTTTGAGGGAAGTGATATGTACGCGAATTTAAACTTTCAAGACATCTAACCTCCATCTTTATTATGGTTTTGCATCATATATGTCAAGGTTAGTACAATATTGGTCATTATTTTCACTTCCTAAATATATATCTTGCAAGAACGGCTGGCCAAAAGAAAGTATCTTGCAAGAATGAACTCTAAGATCAATGAGATCCTGTCAGACAACACCTTTGGTAATGCAATAAAGCTCGAGCTTCAGCTGCGTCTCTTTGGCAAAATCTTTTAAGCCGAGAGTGGGGCAAGTAGGTGCACTTTTGAGCAGTCTTTAATCCTAAGCTTCTTCCATATGTGTTACCTTTTTCCCCTTTAATGTTGAGGGTCATCGATAACAATGCTCGGTTTTCACCAGTACTCCTTGCAGGAACATACTCCACCCTTGAAATGGTGAAATCTAACTCGATCCCTTACAATAATTTCTCGACTAAATGCTTGTGAAACAAACTTTGCAAATGAGTGGCAGTCTCTGCATATCCTCAGATTCTTCACTATCCGGATGTTAGTTCCATCAGGAGTTCCCGCCAGTCCAAAAGTAATTGCCAGTTTCTCGCTGTGATACTTACTGGAGGACTCCAGATGCCCTTCACATGTCAAGTCAGGCATGATCACTTGAAACTTACTATTCACATAACCAGCCAAACTGGCCCTGTAAATTACTTCCTCTAGCTTACGATAGATTTCGTCTCGATCAGGATGTGACTGATCATCCACAAAGAATCTATGAACCCGGTTGCCAATTTCAATCCAGCTCCAACCAGGAGTCGTCCTAATTCCTTGGCTTTTGATTAACCTTCTCATTCTTGCAACACCTTGCTTGTCATTGCATTCGGCATATATTGTAGCAAGAAGTATACAGTCCCCTGCATTACATGCTCCAAGCTGGACCAGATTCTTAATGGCAATCTCCCCTATGCGCACATTTTGGTGGATCTTGCAAGAACCTAGAAGAGTTCGCCAAATGACAGGATCAACCAGAAAAGGAGAGGTTCCTATGATTTCTAGCGCCTTTTCAAGCTTCCCAGCACGTCCATACAGATCAACCATGCATCCATAATGCTTAACTTCTGGCTTTAAGTTGAACTTAGAGCTCATCATGTGGAAAAGCTCAACACCCTTGTCCAATAGGCCTCGGTGGCTACAGCCCAACAACAGTCCTAGGAAGGTGATGGAGCTTGGCTGCACACCTTCTCTCAACATCTGCCTGAATAATAAGACAGCTTCATCCGCACACCCATTCACTCCATACGCGGTGATCATGGAATTCCACGTGAAAACATCCCGTTTCGGCATCCCATTAAAGACAAAAAGAGCCCTGGCCAAGTCACCACATTTCCCATACAGGTCGATAAGAGCATTTGCAACATAAATGTTCCCCAAAAATCCCTCTCGGCTAGCTCTCCTATGCAATTCAACTCCCATATTTAATGCCCCCACGTGAACACAGCACGAGAGCAATCCCACCAAAGTGAAGCCATCGACACCTACGTTCTCTTTCCTCATCTGACGGTACAACCCCAATGCCTCATGGTGCAGACCAGCCCGAGAGTAACAGGAGATCATGGAATTCCAAGAAACCAAGTCCCTCTCAGACATACCTTCAAACACCTTCTGCGCGACCTCAACCAACCCATTCCCCACGTAACACCTCATCAGGTTCGTGCAAACCATGACATCCATCTCATACCCAGATCGAATCACGGTGCCGTGCATCTCTCTACACTTCTGTTCATTCCCAACTCTCTCACACGCCTTGAGCGCGAACGAGATAGAGTGGCTATCGGCGCAAGAAAAGGGAGACCCGAGCATGCCGTTGTAGTAAAGAAGGGCCTCCCGAGGGGATGCGCCGACAGCAAAGCCTCTGATGATGGAGCTCCAATCGTGGGTCTGCGGGCATTGGATGCGGTCGAACAGAGTCCGGGCATAGGCCAAGCAACCCGAGACAGAGACGGCGCAGAAGTGGAGGAGCTTGGCCGAGATGGAGGGGTCGCTCTGGAGGCCGTGGACGAAGACCCGGGCGTGGATGGCCTTGAGCCTCCTGAGGGTGTTGCATCCTTGCAGGAGGGCGAGGACGGTTTGCGCGGTTGACATGCGAGCATGTTCCGACACAATGATGAGCTGCGTGTGTTTCAGAAACTAAGAGACTGATCGTAATTGTGTCAGGGAAGCCTGACGGGCTCTATAAATACTCCTCTTCTTCATCCTTCAAGATCACGCACAGCCTCAGCGAAATCAGAAACTCATCTACAGTTCAAAATCTTGCAGCAGAAAGATATATCAAATAAAAGGGAGGATGGAGAGGAGAAAGTTGCTGTTCCGGAAGCTACACGAGCCCGACATGAGGGGCGACTTGGAAGACCAAACGGCATTATTAGAGTTGCTCCTCAAAGCATAATTTATCAAACGGCCTTTGTATTTGTCTAAACTCTTTTAAGTTAAATTACTTTGCATTTTCCCAATAGTTATCTACTTCTCTATTTGTCTGTTTCTCCGTTCTTCGGAACAGGTTTAGAACAGAAATTCGTTTGTAACACAATTTGATTTTTTTATTTTATTTTTGAAACAGAAATCTATTTCATAAATATATTTAAAGAAGAAATCAAAAGTTAAAATGTTTAACTTTTCAATTTAAATTAATTTTTAGTCAAAAATCAATTTCTGTTCCAAAAGTTTTCATGCACATCTCAAATCGACTGTGATTCCAAAGAAGGGAGAGGCTGTGAAGACTAAAGCAAAACGTTAGTGCGAAAGTGAATGCGATGAAGCTTGCTAAGATCGAAGAGAAGGTCACTATCAGGAAGAAGTCAAGGCCAAAGTTGGATGTGATGCATCCTCCTTTAGCAAGTGACATGTTTTATGGGATGGCATATACTATACATACCACGACTCAGGATTAGGAGCATATGTTGGGCTTATTGGATTGGACTGATCTTGTTAGGCCTTATTTGATTTCATGGTAATTGCCAGTTGATTGTGATAAACCGATTGATCATCTTATTTTGCGACATAATTTTTGAAGAATGAGATTTCTTTGACTTGATTTATTCAAAAGTTTCTATATAATATTTTTGTGAGGTCATAGAATTCATTTACACCCCCCTCTTCAAAACATATAAATTAATAAATAAAAGTTCATATGTTCACTTCTTATAAAGTAGAAAATTGTTCAAGTTATTACCAATATGCCATAGATTAATTTGAACACAATTATTGGTCTTCAAATAAGCTAGATCTCTTCTCGTCGCTTGAGGTGTGAGCAAAACCCCCGGAACCCAAAAGCCCAGATCGATGCGGTGTGACTTTCGGCCCAAATAGGCTAAGGTGGGGATTTTGGTCCTACCTTCAAAATATACGTATTTTAATAATATAAAATATAAAAAAGTATAAAGAATATATTATCTGAATACTTTAATAAAGTCATAAATAATTTAAAAAGATAGTATTAAAATCAAATGAGTGAAAAATGATGCGTCCACAATGGTTGGATTAGAAAAAGTTGCAACAAAGATAGAAAGAAAAAAGGTGAACTTTTTTAAGGCTAAAAACAGCCTCAAACGCCAATGCAAGTAGCTTTTGACTAGCAACTTACTAAAATTGCCTTTATTTCAAATTTTATCGCAAACGTTATCTAGTAAAGTTACATAATTATTTCAAACTTATTTGATGGATAATTAGCTTGAAACTTGAACTCAATAAATTGTTTGTGAGATTACCTTTTCCTAAGATTACTTATATAATTTTTAAAGTCCAAGACAAATTTAATTATAATCGAACATTTTCAGCAACAAACAATATTTGAAGCACAACTTTCTCATTTTATATGATTGCCAGATTTTCAATTTTTATTATAATTGATCTTAATTATATTTCAATCTAATGTTGCGGCTATGTACATTTTTAGTTGAAGATCTGCAATACACAAGATAGTCTATTTTGGGTCCACGCTTTTTCTCGAACTCGAAAATTCCAGGCCAGAAAGTTCGGACCACGCCGAAAATTGGCTATAAGCTCGACTTGGTTTGCCATTCTCTCGGGCCCACTACCCTTCTTTCATGTGATATTTCCATTTTTTTTATTCATTTTTCTTCTAATGGATAATAATAATGTCTTTTTACTCATTGAAACTTTCTTCACCTTCATTTTCCACTCTTTTCAAACAAAAATAGTCATTTATCTTATTTTCTTGGCTTTCATTTTCCAGACATTTCCAAATAACTTGATTTTCTTCGCCCTATATTTTCCTTCACCTCCCAATCTTTTTTGACCAAACATAGTCTTGGTAGATTTGAGTTGGGGTGCGTTGGTGAACATTCACTTTATTTTTATCGCCTCATATATTCATCTATAGAAATTTTAAGCATAATGAATTTCAAACGCATGCAATAAATAAATTATAATAATGGATAACTCACATTAGAAATTAACGTATGTCTAATCTTTTATAATTATCGAGTATTAATATAAACTGAAGCGATCGGATTTGTTAATACCAGAAAAAGTAATAGGATTCTTAACTATCACTACTATAAAGTTACGTTTGAGACATCTATATTTTTTCAATCATTTTATTTAAAAATTGAATTATTGAAATAAATTATAAACTGTGATCTTGCAAATAGAGTCATAGACTAAGACATATTTTTATACTATTTTTTTCTCTTTAAAATTAAGTGAATGTCTTTATTAAGTGAAATTTATTTAATTAATAAAATAAGCTACATATAAATAATATTCATGTGGTAATATAACCTCAACCAGTTTTCGTTATTTTCGTTAAACCTCAGCACACATTTTGTTGGGCCTAGACAGTGCAAGGCCCAAGGAATGGAGTGACATTGAAAGAGAGAAGGCCCAACTGAAGCTATTACGGCCCACGTAGTGAACCTCGAGCTAAAATCGTAGTTTAGCTTGGCCTCTAAGTTGCATTGTGTTAAACTGAAGATGATTAGCCACAAAGATTTATGACTAAATTGGTACAGTTGAATAGTTAATGATTTAATTGGCCGTTGTACAATATGTTTAAGACTTTTTGGATAATTTATCCTTACAAAAAACATTTATGAGGTTTTGACATTTGCAGCAATATTCATCTTTAGACAAAATTCCTAGACCAAAATTTTCATGAACATAAATTTCACGTGCCCATCACACAACTGCTGCGGTGTAACCGGTCAATCCACAATACCTGTGTAAATGTATGTCATCTTAATTGGAACTTAAACATTGAAAAATATTCATTTTTCATTGGCTTGTCATACCACGTGATACGATTATCATATAAAATCCATTCTCCTCTACTACATCATATTTCTTCTTTTCTTTCTCCTTGCCATGCTACCGATCCCCATCCTGTCCTCGATGGATGCGGCCGCTCCCCCAACCAACACCATTGATGCGCCCCACAATTTGCACAATAATGTCTTAATCATGCGCCAAGCTCAAAGCTGCAACGACGCTTGACTAGATCTGGTGTCGAGCTTGAACAATTCTGACATGAATCAAGAAAGATGCTGCGATGAAGCTTGACCATATTTGATGTCGAGCTGGACACGACATATGCCATCATCGTGGGCTCATGAGTCGAAGAAACCAAGTCCCTCTCAGACATACCTTTCAAAGACCTTCTGCGCGACCTCGACCAACCCATTCCCTGCATAGCACCTTGTCAAATTCGTACAAACAATGACATCTACCACATGCCTAGATCGAATCACGGTCCCGTGAATCTCTCTACACTTCCGTTCGTTCCCAACTCTCTCACACGCCTTGACAGCAAACGAGAAAAAGTAGCCATCGGGGCAAGAAAAGGAAGACCCGAGCATGCCGTTGCAGTAAAGAAGGGCCTCCTGAGGGGACACGCCACCGGCAAAGCCTCTGATGATGGAGCGCCAATCGTGGGTAGCACGCATTCAATGCGGTCGAAGAGGGTCCGAGCGTAGGCCAAGCAACCCGACACCGAGACGGGGCAGAAGTGGGGGAACTTGCCCGAGATGGAGGGGTCGCTCTGGAGGCCGGGGATGAAGACCCGCGCGTGGATGGACTTGACCCTCCCGAGGCTGTTGCAACCTTGCAGGGGGGCGAGGGTGGTTTGCGCGGTTGACATGCGAACATGGTCCGACGCAATGCTGAGCTGAGTGGGCATCGAAACTTAAGAGACTGATCGTAATTGGTCATTGATCTTGTGTACTGTTTAATAACATGGGTAACTTTCTTTTGTTTAGCTGAAAAATCATCTGAATCCATATGATTATTGGATAAAAAGAGCTCATATGAAAGATATATGTAATCGTCGTGCCAAGCCACGAACTAGATAGCCTGACATACTAATTGTAAAAGGGTACGCAATGGCAATGATGACCCCACTTTCTTGATTGGATAAGTACGTCCCGACCATCCAATTTTTGGGACCTACAAAATGGATGTCTGTAATGGGCTCGAGTCCAGATAAGAATTATCCAATTACATAGACACATGATGGGTTATGCATTGAGGAGATGGAGTAATGATAGCAAGGACACGGCACCGGATTTTTTGTTATCATTAAGTCAATGCGCATCCATAAAGTTGATCACTCATATGCTCTTTTCAGAGGCTATGCACATGTGTATTGGGCAAGATATGTTCAATTCATGTATAATCTTATCATGTTTTTGTTTAATGTAAAAGGAAAAAAATTAATACAGTTGATGTTCAATCCTAGGTAAGGCAACTCGCCACTTGCATAAGAAGAGGGGAGTGGAATCTAATTTGCTAACTTATCCCGATCAAGTTGAATACAATAATTAGTCAATGCCAAAGCCATGGTTACTAAAGTGCTTGTTGTTGTTTTAATTGGGATCACAAGGTGGGTTGTTGCTTTCATTGTGAACATTAATTGAGGATGATGGTGACTGGTTTAATTTATTAGTTTCTTAAATTAATGCTGATAAGCAAGATTGAGATGCTAGAATGAGTCGCCTTCACGTTCTATTTTTTGTTTCATGTGCAACGTAAATTCTTTCTCAACAAGCATCTAGCAGTGTAAAGAGGCCCGTGAAAACATAAGATAACGAAGGAAAATACTTTCCATTTTACATTTGGGGAAAATAGTTAGTTTTCTTATATTTGGTAATATGTTGAAAAGCATATAAGACTCTATCTTACAATAGAAGGTGAAGAAGCTACCAAGCGTTTGTGGTCAGAGACTCATTACATTTGAAAAAAGGATTTTTTTAATTCAAAACAGGACATTTGTTTTTCTAATTTTACGTGCATTTATTTTCTTTTGATTATAAATGTTTTTCCATTGACTAAAATGTGAAAGTTCGGCTAATTCATTCATGAAAAGCTCCTCCGATGAAACAAACCCACACATAGTAATCCCTAATCGAGACTTGCACATTAGAAAAGTATAAATCTCATAGTTATTTCTCTAATCTAATATGATTATTGAAAAATAATTGGGATTGGAGAAAACCCATTAATCATAAAGTTGATTTCTCTATGACCTTGAGACCGGAAAGATAGATTTAGTTTGGAAATCAGAAGATAAACTCACATTCCCATTAATAGCTTCACATTGCATTTAACAAGAAAAGAAAAGAAAAGAAAACATAAATTTGATGGTATTAAATTAGGGAAATATGAAATGCTTTGTTGGATATTGGAATATGTCTCACTTGGCACTTTGCCAAGGGATTGTTGAGGACCAATCCTTACAATCTCACCACTGCTGCCTTCGATGATAATTAATAGGAATAAGGAACGCCAATGCACGGATAATCACCATTGACCAACAACGGGCACATTGACAGAGTCTGCATCGATTGATGCAAATATCTATCTATCTATCTATCTATCTATCTATCTATCTATCTATATACATAATCTTAAGTATAATATTATTTTTCCCTTGCGAAAATTGAGGTCAACACGAGCATTCAGAAGAATACAACGAACATGGCCTTAGACTCGGACATCGAGCGAGCAGTAAATGGATGGGCCTACGAGATCTGGATCCAGTCAAATGACGTCTAGAGCTGTCAATTCAATTGCGAAGTTCTTACTTCTTCTCTCTAATATTCAAATGCATCTATGGCATTTAGCTTACTAAAGCTACCACGGTCCTGCTTGAGTTTCTTCTAGCTATAGCTTATCTAAAAATGAGAGGAGGAAGATACCTGTGTTTGGCAACTATGCGGCTCCTTAAGCTACTTGGTTAAGTCTAACTAAATTTCATAAAAAACACGCATAAATATATACTCATGGGTTTTGCAATTCTCGCATAAATCTTGAGGTACATATTAAATACTGTCGCAAACTTCTCAAAGATTCTACCTTGATATTGAACAAATTCGGATAGAATTAGATCATTTTATCTCAAAGTTTGAGTCCCTTGATCGCGATTTGCCACTATGATTACCTATTTATGCCTTACCAGAGTTGCATATTTTCCATATAGACGGCTGATTTAAGTTTGCTAACTCACCAGATCTTGTTTGAGGACAGGATAGAGGGAAGCCAAGTTTTATTTTGTTTGATAAGTTAGACAGATTGGAGCAGGTATTTTATTTACGTATTAGATCCGTCATACAAAAATACAAGTTTTCTAAGGAAGCCCTAAAGTTGACATTAGTAGCACAAAGTAGTAATATCTTCCAACCCTTTTTTGGTGGCTCAAAAGCCTCTTTTATTCAATATAAAGGGTACAAAAAGATTACAAACATGGGGTTTTTGCGAAAATAATAATTCTCAGAGGAGTAGAATGGAAATTGCATTGTCAAACTTGATTTTATTTGAGGGTCAAATCAAACTTGAATTGAAGTGTCTATAGTTTTACAAGGAGACTAGCTCTTGGGGGCAAGCTTAGCCTTGATCATCTTGACCTCCTTGGCATCAATTTGGAATGCTTTGGCCAACACGTCGTTAGGCACCGTGGGCTTGGCCGCAAACAGTGCAGTCGCGATGGCTTGAGTCCCTGGCAATTGGCTGTTGAATGCTGCGATGACGGCCGCGGGGGCATGCTGGACATTCCTTTGGAAGTGGACCAAACCCCTAGGGAACACAAAGATCTCGCCTGCCTTAATGGTCTTAGCAACGAGGACGTTAGCAGTGGTTATGAACCCAACGTGTAGCTCCCCATATAGCACAAACACCATCTCGGTGGCTCGTGGGTGGGTGTGGGGTGGGTTGAGGCCGAAAGGAGCATAGTCGATGCGGGACATGGACACGCCGAGGGTGTTGAGGCCTGGTATCTTTTCAACATTGGCCCCAGTCACTAGAGAGCCTAAGGTGTTGTTGGTGAGTCCAGGTTTGGCCAGGCCGTTGAAGAAGAAGTCCGTTTCGTTGAAATCCGCTTTGCAAGGAAATCCATTGACTTTCACTTCTGTTCATCACCATACTATGAATCATATGAAGCCTTAAACGTGCATATTATTTGATCCGCGAGAAAAACTTATGAGCTCTATACTAACAAAAGAAATAGTTTGGCTAATGAAACAAGAAAGAGTACAGATATAAAGTCCCTGTCATGGAGAAGTATAAGAGAAAACAAGCCACCTACATGATAGAATTAATGTCTAGGATTTATTGATACTTGTCTGGAGTAATCGGTAGTTTAAGAAGAAGACTATAAGAAATGCGCATAGACAAGCTTATATGCTCTTACTGGAAGCGAGATCGGCGACACGGACATCTTGGAGCATGTCAGGATCAGCAGAAACGACGCCCAGGAAGATGGCGAAGCTCATGACTGTAACAACAGTAGCCACCATTCTTGGACCGATCTCCATTGATAGTGGCGTGCAAAAGGGAAGCGAAGAAGAAGAAGGCTTGAATGGCAAATGGTGTCTTCTTCTCAGCTTGGAGTGAAGTACTTATAAGGGAGAAATAGCACTGTCAGGCATTGACTTTTGAATGCGGTTACAATATCAAGCCGCAGAGCATGAAACATGTCTCCTAGCCCCAAAGAAAAAGCCTTCTCAAACTCAAATAATTGACCAACTAAAGAACAAAAAAACTAAAATAATTTATTACCAATTAATTGGAAAGGAGAAAAACAGCTCAAAATTTCTTTAATTATTAAACTCAGCAAAACTATGAAAATGAACTTTTATAATAATTCCTAGCACCTCTGTCATTTTTATGCTTTTCTATTGATGGAAAAGAAGAAGGGGCTCAAAACTTGATTGCTGGAATGACATGCCAAACTTCTTTTATAAGGCTCCTTTTAACAAGTCAGATGACAAGGTCGACAAAGTGCCCTTGAGGGCTGGTTCTTTCATGAATCTGCTATCGCTATCATAACGTTATTTCTTGCTATTTTTTGACCCTGTCTTTTTCGCTATGAAACAAATGCTTGACAGACTAAACTTATGCAAAGTTAGTTTACGATTACAAAGTGACTTTGTAAATTTCTTATAGTGCTTCAATATAACAATACTCATCTCGAATGCCCAGCTTACACTAATATATCATTTAGGAAATTAATTCCACAAACCATTTGCGATCACTATCACCACTCTCTATCTATATATTTACATATATCAAGATTCAATTTTGACTCCGGATATGCTTGGGAGTTGCATCAAAATCGTGGTTACTTTTATGTGCATGTCTAAATACACATGGAACGTGGTGACCTAAAAAAGGGCTTTTGCACATGGAACCTACTAGGGCATATGGCATAAGCTTTGCATCCGTTTGCACTTCTCAAAGGCGTTGGGTTCCATTTATATAATCAACTTTTTCTATTCTTAAACGCAAAAAATAAGGGTGTCTTTCAAGAGCTATCGGCATCTTTGAATTTTTTATTCATCTTTTAATAATTAAAAACTTTCTTGCGTTTAATCTTTTGTAATTATTGAGTATTAATGTAAACTGCAGCAATATGATTTGTTAATATCGAAAAAAAGTAAAAGGATTCTTAACTATCACTATTATAAGTTTACGTTTGAGACATCTATATTTTTTCAATTTCATTTTATTTAAAAATTGAATTATTGGAATAAATTATACACTGTGATCTTGCAAATAGACTAAGATATATCTCTCTTTAAAATTAAGTGAACATCTTTATTACGTGAAATTTATTTAATTAATAAAATAAGCTACACATAGATAATATTCATGTGGTAATATATAATCAACACTTGTGTTAGGTGGTTTGACCTAGTAGTGTTGGTTAGTAAGTTGTGTGGTCAAACAGAAGTATTTTTTATCATGGGTTAATAGTACAAAATACCCCAAACTGATACATTTGTGACAAATTTATCCAAAACTAATTTTTTGATAAGGAAAAACCCAGATTAGTATGCTTATAACAAATTTATCCCAAATAACCATAAAAAATAATAATCATAAACTGATATACTTGTGACAAATTTATCCAAAAACTAATCTTTTGACTGTAAGAAATCCCAAATCGATATATTTATGACAAGTATACCTTTCGATAAATTGGATTAATATCACAAAAAAAATCACAAAATTAGTACATTTGTGACAAACAGAGAGTAAAATTTTAAATTGGTACATTAGTCAACTGTTATGTGTAAATTTGTTAGAGGTGTACCAATTGAGGGATTTTGATCGTGATTTGCCACTATGATATCTATTTATGCCTCACCAAAGTTGCATCTTTCCATATGCACATTTGATTTTAGTTTGTTAATTCACCAGATCTCGTTCGAGGACAGGATAGAGAGGAAAAAGCCAAGTTTTATTTTGTTTGACTAGTTAGACAAGTTGAAGTAGGTAATTTATTAACGTATTAGATAGACCATACAAAAATAGTGGAGATATGTGATTCAATGATAAAACATTTGATTGCCATGTGTCAAGGCCAAGAGATACTATTGAAGAAGTAAAATTAGATAGAATTGGCATTGAGATTTACGCAAGAACGGTTAGTGCTTAAAAGTCAAAGGAGCGGCTAAAATTTGTTGGACAAGTCATGTGAGCATTGTCGATCAAGTTAGAAGACAACAAGATATGGATAAAGTGGTTAACCAGAGAATGTGGATTGGCTTTCAAGGAGGATTCAACCAGCTACCGATGGTTACTAGATTGGCCTATAAATACTGCAAATAATCCAACGTAGACCCCCTTGAACAACACATAAAAATCCTTTATCTTATCCTTTTAGTTATCTTAGCCTAGCTTAGTTTAGTTGTAACTTCAGATTCCCATCGTAGATCTAATTCTAGTGAGTGCCTATATTCTTGGTAGTACTATTGATTAGATTCCAATATTGTCCTACTGTTCAACGTCGTCGATTAGATTTCGACGTTATGTCCTTGTATCCATCTAGGAGTAGTACATACTAGGTGTTGTGTCTACTGTCTAGTGTCATCGATTAGATTTCGACGTTATGTAGGAGCAATACCTACCAGGTGTTGTTTTTGGTATCTAGCATTGATTAGTTTTCGATGTTGTGTCCTCATATCCATCTAGGAAACGTAGCTACTGGGGTGTTGTTTCCACCGTCTAGCGTCATTGATTAGGTTCCAATATTGTGTGATTGAACCCAACTAGGAGTAGTGTCTTCTTGATATTGTTTTCAATGTCTAGTGTTGTTGAATTAGCTTCGCTATTGTACAAACCACATTGATTTTAGTGGGCTTTCATTAACGTGTTGAAGTGTGTTTGAATCAAGCTATTGATTAGATTTCAACACTAGTTATCATTGATTCCAAGCTTGTATTGAACGACTCCATTAGATTCGAGACTATATAATATATACCTTCATTAGCATTTGACCCTTTCTGTCCAATAAGCGTAGAACCTAAGTCTCCTTTAATAAAAAATAAAATATAACACTTGATAAAAGACATTTCGTTACGGGATCCCACCCGACGAAATAGTGCTATTCATCGAACCATCTTTTTCGTTAGGAAACAAATGCTTGACACACTTATGCAAAGTTAGTTCACGTTTATGGAGTGATTTTGTAAATTTCTCATAGTGCTTAAATATAAACATTCTCATCTTGAATGCCCTTTACACATAGTATATAACTTAGGAAATCAATTCAACAAACCATTTGCTATCACTATCGTTACTCTCTGTCTATATTTATATATACATATATCAAGATTCAATTCTGACTCTAGATATGCTTGCGAATTGCATCAAATTCACGGTTACTTTTGTGTGCATCTCTAAATTCATTACATACAGAAAAATACACATCTTAATTTGGCACGTAGCACCCTAACAAAAAGGCTTATGCACATGGAACCTAATAGGGCATATGGCATATGCTTTGTAGCAGTTTGATGGAGTACATATCATTTGCACTTACTTAAAAGTCATTTGGTTATGTTTATATAATCAATTTTTTCTATTCTTAAACGCAAAAAATGAGGGTATCCTCCTTCTTTTAATAGCTATCAGCATCTTTGACATTTTTATTTGTCCTTCAATAATTAAAAACTTTCTCGTGTCTATGATAAACGATGAGGATATCTAGAGTAGTTCTGTGAATGTTATACAGAAAGAAATGTGCTACTTTTGTTAGTTCTGACTAATTGACATTTATTTTCATTATGATTTAAGATATCATGGACTAACACAAATAAAAGGTATAATAACATCTGGACATGACAAACATTGTTTAGCGAGCTGAAAATAAATAAAATTTTACTAGTTTCCGTAACCAAATATTGTTTTTGATCGAAAGAATGTTTACATAAAAATAAACAAGTTAAAATGATTTATAACTATCAGTTCTGGAATTTTCAAAGGCCTTTACTGAATTTGGGAAAGCGTCCGAGGACGGCTCGGGAATCTTACAGGTGGAGACAATTAAATAAATTAATTTATGGCATATCTAAATGCAACTAGCACATTAACCACACAAGTTTAGGGGTTTTGGCAGGTCATTTATTTATAATATCATCTATCTACTCCAATTATTTCTGGCATTTTGGCTCTCGTTGACTTTCGATCTCCTTATCCGATTGGTCGTTTTTCTACTCCATTTTTGGTGTTTGGCAGCATGCAAGTGACCGCTTTAGGAATGCAACCTCCCCCCTTCGCATGTTTAAAAAATGTCACAAGGCCACCCAACACGTGAACTTTGGTTCCCCTTTAAAATTGGGCTACGGATTGAAAAGCCAACAAGATTTATTATATTCACATAAAAGTAGGATGGGATGGTAACATCCAAAACTTGTACCGTTGTGAAATTAGGTTGTTGTAATGAACTCATTTGATATATCTCGGGATAATTGTTTAAAAAGTTCTAAATTTATTATACAGTGGCCATTCCAATTTCAAATTTTCCAATTTAGTCAATTGAGTCTTAAATCTTTTGATGACTTTTCAATATAATCATTTTGATCAATTTCACTCAAAAGTAGTTGGCAATCAAATTTTGAATTTTCCAATTTGATCAATTCAGTCCTAAATCTTTTGATGACTTTTCAATATAATCATTTTGATCAATTTCACTTAGAAATCGTTTGCAAATTGCCATTTTTTTTTTATCTTTCTAGTAATTTTTATTTCTCTTTCTTAGTAGTGCCTTAAAGTTACTAACTCTTATATTACTTTACTTTTTTAATTTGAAAGACTTACAAACTTTCTTCCATTTAAATTACTAACTCATTTTCACGTTATGAACTTTTATTTGGATTACTTACCAATGTTTATTTAATTTTTTAAGTTTATCAACTTTTGCTTGTCTTTCTTACAAACACCTTATACATATAAACTTTTATATGAATTTATCAAATTTTATCCGTGTGATTGTTTGACTTTCTATCATTAGATTATCAACTCTAATTTGAGTTGCTACCAATGTTTATATATATATAATATGAATTTGCCAACTTTTCTATGGAGTTTTCAACTTTTATTCATCTTACTTACCAAGTAGTTAGAAATTACCAACCTTAGTTAAAGTTATTACCCACTTTTCTTCTATTAAGTTACCAGTTAAATTTTTACACTACCAAATATTATTTGAGTTAGTAGTCAATAAGTCGTTTTTCATATTAACAAATTCTCTTATTGTTACAACCCCGGCGCGTCACGGTTACTGTAGAACTATTAGTGCCATTATCTTTCTTGTACTTTTCTTAAGCACGAGGAAGCATAATGGACTAAAGAAAATCTAGGGGTAAATGGGGCAACTTCATTTTATTTATTTATTTATATACACATCAGACGACAAGTGGGGTACATTGAGCAGTTCAAAAAGTCAGGACTACTGACTACACTGGATTATATGTCGGTCACCCATCCTCACCTAGTTGTACACGCGTCGCCTAACCCTGGTCCCATATACCGTCAAAATCATCCTAACTTCAGAAATCCTGCTTTCCTCCTATGTGAAGTCAATTGGCACCTTGTAATAGACCATAGGGGAGACGGGTAGGATCGACATTCTATTGATCTAAAAAGATGAAGTCAACAACCAATGAGTCACAACTTTGTAAGTAGAAGGTCCATTGGTCTATACCACACAAATCAATCACCGTACTAACAAAAAAAGTCATAATAGAAAGTTCAGTAAATCACATGCACAACAACTTACCTGAGAACCTTTTAAAAATGCATGACCAATCAATACAGGTAATACATTTTCCCAATAGATAATCATAATTCATTTCAGAAATACCAAAGTCATAATCAATATAATTTCATGCTATTGTCATCATCTGGGGAACCCAATTACCCTAAAGTATCTTGCACCCATCCAGCATCGCGAGGCCATTGGGGGACCCATATTACACCCTCTAGGCATCTGGAGGAACCTGGTTGTCCCTCTAGGCATCCCCACTACAACCCGGGGCATCGTCATCCCAAGGACTGATGGCATTCTCGGTTACACATTCAAACCATGACGCAACAATTTCACAATTCAATTAAAAGTACATTAAAGTCACAACTATTCAGGGATCCAAGCATGCATCTAATGAATCATCAGGCATTTTTCATCCCTTAGATATCCCTTAGAATAATATAATCTCATCCATATAGATATTAAGTGGACTATAAGGAAGATCTCACATCCTAGGCCTAAACTAGTCTTATAGGGCGTGCAGCGCGCCTTTAGACATGGTGGCTGTTGTCTAGGTAAAAGGTTTTAAAAAATTATGATACTTTAATATGAGGTAGAAAAGACCTAAAAAAACATTTTATATGGAGGACTCAAAGTCTGATTCCGCTCATATAGTTCTAAATAATTTTTGTAAACCGAGCCCAAAACAGTCAAGATTTCCAGAACGAAATTGAGTAGGAAAACAAATACTTTTCCAGCCAAATGACACCAAAAAATTATGAAAATTTAATATGTGGTAGCCTGGGTTGTACTCTACAACTTTTATGAAGGATGTATTTTACAATTCTGGACCGAAAAATATGTAGAAAATGAATAATAGAAATAGGATGGTCCAGCGGACTCAAAAACAGATTTTGAATTCCGAAGTTTTTCAAATATATTTTTGTCATACGAAGTCCAAAAATTCTGAAATTAAAGTATGTCTTATAACAGTCAATAAGGGATGATTTTTGTGAAAAATTCTGCATGAAATTTGCACCACATAAGTCAGTACAAAATTAGTAAACTTTGGTGTCAGGCTAGAACTGAACCTGCCCTCAGTCCAATCACGACTTTCTTTCAAAGTTTCTGCCATTCCAGCCCTTGCACGTGCAAATATCGACCGTCCATGCCTCTATGACCTAACCATGAACTCAATTACTTTGAACTCGACAACGTAGCTAGGTGATGTAATTGAAACTTCTGATTAAATCTAAGCAACGTTCTTAAATTTCTAGGAAACTGTTCTCGTCGCACGACAAATAATCGGTATAGGATGGAATGGAAAATATCCACTTTCCTCGGGTTCTCGTGTACAGTAGTCTCAACTCAACGAGGCGACAGCGTGCTGCTGGCCCGGTGGTCGAAGGCCTGAGGGCCTTGTCGGTCTTCTGTGAGCGGGCAAGAAAGGAATCTAAACTGCTTATTGTCGCTGCTTTCTCTTGCTGGCCGCAACAGGAGTGAAGAGGGGAGATTGAAGATGGACGTGATGATGGTTGGCAATGAGGAAGGAAGCGGCAGTGGTGTCCCTCTCTCTCTCTTCCCCCCAACCCTTTTCTCTCTCTCTCTCACGGTCAACTTTGTGACTTCCTTTGGCGGGGGTTTTTGTTGACTCAGCATTTCCCTTCACGCCAGCTGGGATGGCGTGATGTTGCGGCGCCAAGGAGAAGATTCAAGAGTCTTGCAAGAAATTTAAGAGTCTTCGGTAATTTTTTAATTTTTTTAGTTATTTCTTTAAAGGGCCATTGCCTTAGAAATTCTTGAAATTGTTGGGATATTTGCATCAGAATAGTTTATTGATGAAGATGTAGCGGCGGTGACTCAATGATGTAGATGCATCCTTGGATGAAGGGGAAATGGTGTCACTTGATGATGACGTGGTGAGGATATGAACAGTGCAGTCCCACGGCAAACTTGCTAACATAACGTGGATCATCAAATGTGTGGGGCTTGCTATTTTGTCGAGCAAAAATCTGGATGTCACACTTATAGACCAATCTTTTTCTTATTTGTTACATAGTTTTGTTGACTGCTTGTCATTGCTTTAAATTTGTCAACTATTATAAGAAATTACCAATAATTATTTGAGTGACGTATGAACTTTTCCCCAAATAAGATATCTACTAACATTTATATGATATTTTAATTTACTAATTTTGCTATTGAGGTACCAATTTCATTTGTCTTGCCTACCAACTTACCTTTAGTTACTAGGGTGAGTACCATAAAAAAAAAAAAAAACATTTTACTGTTTAACACCTTTTAATTTACCTTTGATTTAGGGTGCGGTGGACATTCACTTTATTTTTATCGCCTCATATATTCATCTATAGAAAAGTTTAAGCATAATAAATTTCAAACGCGTGCAATAAATAAATTATAATAATAGATAAATCACATTAGAAATAAATGTATGTCTAATCTTTTGTAATTATTGAGTAATAATATAAACTGAAGCGATAGGATTTGTTAATGCCAGAAAAAGTAATAGGATTCTTCAACTATCACTATTATAAGGTTGCGTTTGAGACATCTATATATTCTTTTTTGGGTAAGGAGACATCTATATTTTTTCAGTTTCATTTTATTTAAAATTGAATTATTGGAATAAATTATAAACTGTGATCTTGCAAATAGACTAAGATATATTTGTATACTATTGTTTTCTCTTTAAAATTAAGTGAATGTCTTTATGAAGTGAAATATATTTAATTAATAAAATAAGCTACATATAAATAATAGTCATGTGGTAATATATAATCAACACTTGTGTTAGGTGGTTGGACCTAGCAGTGTCAATTAGTAAGTTGTGTGGTCAAACAAAATTGCTTCTATCATGGGTTAAATACTATAAAAAAACTCCAAACTGATACATCTGTTATGAATTTATCTCAAACTAATTTTTGGGTTACGAAAAATCCAAATTGATATACTTGTGCAAATTTACCCCAAATGACCTGAAAAAAAAAAAAAACCAAATTGGTACACTTGAATTTGCTCCCAAACTAATTTTTGATTGCTAAAAATTCCAAAATGGTACATTTATAACAAATATATTATTCGTTAAATTGTATTAATATAAAGCAAATACAAAACTTGTACAAATGTGATAAACAGAGCAAAATCCCAATTCAATAGTAAAATTTAATAGAAATTAATAGAAGGTAAATTTATCAAAGGTGTACCAATTTAGGGGTCTTGATGGTCAAAAAAATTAGTTTGTGATAAATTTATTATAGGTATACCAGTTTGAGTTTTTTCATGGTATCCCTTCCATTATTGATTTTTTGCTCATATTTCTTTTTTAAGTGAATTTTATTTACTAATGGAATAAGCTATCCTTCGTATTATAATTTTTGGGTGATAAGATATGTATTTTAATTTCTACTGTAACTAATTTCATTATAATTAGGAGACATTAGTGACAAATATTCATTTAATGAATATACTTGTAGTTATGAACAATTATTAACGAGATACATATCTTTTTTTTTTTTTTTTTTTTAAATTTCTAGTTTGCTTCAATTCACATTAAATATATTTCATAAATTTTACTATCAAAGTTGTTTGCAAATGGGCCATATTATTAAAAATAAATTTGAAGATACTCTTTTCATCCATTTTTTTCAAGTTTAAACTCACTAAAAGATAGAACTTCATAGGTCATAAATCAATAACTTATAACTAGTCGGTCAAATACGGCCCACATGGCTAACCATGACATATCTTTGCCACGATTGTAATCATATACACTGTTGCATGGTACACGCGTAAAAAACAGACGACAAAATATGCTCGATTCTAGATTGTGGCCCAAAAATTAGGAGTTAGTACTTAAATCTTTAAAAATTGAGATACATTATAAAATACATTTAAAGATATTTATGTAGCGTTATGATATTTTACTAGTACCATGGTTGGTACTAGTGGACCTAGACTTCATGCCAATAAGGGTAACCAAAAGGAAGGTAACAAAAATATCATATTGCAAGTTACGAGTTAGTACTTACATCTTGAGGTTGTGATCCCTAAAATTTTTCATATATGTGATTTGCATTTTTGATAATTGGATTTGTTGAACATTGGCCACAGTTTTTGCACATAAGGAAGTTATGCAGTAGATAATTTTGTACCCTTATGTGAACGAGTTCAAAAGTGATCCAATGATATTTAAAATTTCAGATCTCGCGCAAGCATGTTAATTCAAATTAAATAAAAGTAAGTGTTATAAAACAAAAATACAAGTCGGTACTCATGACTAAACTACATCATTAGATAATTACATAGTCTCGACATCATTAATTTGAAGTGAAAAAAATGATATATCTTTGAAACTCAGGTCACGTGGAAGAACGATTATCCTACTTTAGTGCAAATTAGAGACTATATTGACGCAAAAAAAAAAAAAAAAAAAATCTTAGAGACAATGAGATCAAAGTCACAAGTACTCAAAAAATTCATAGATATCCCTGAGAGCATCTAAAAGTTGAGTGGGAGTCGATTGACTACTGATGTGACAAACAGTTTTCGTTCTTTTCGTTAAACCTCAGCACACTTTTTGTTGGGCCTAGACAGTGCAAGGCGCAAGGAATGGAACGACATTGAAAGAGAGAAGGCCCAACCGAAGCTATTACGGTCCACATAGTGAACCTCGAGCTAAAATCGTAGTTCAGCTTGGCCTCTAAGTTGCATTGTGTTAAACCGAAGATGATTAGCCCACAAAGATTTATGACTAAATTGGTACAGTTGAATGGTTAATGACTTAATTGACCGTTGTACAATAGATTTATGACTTTTTAGATAATTTCTCATTAAAAAACGGTTTATGAAGTTTTGACATTTGTAGCAATATTCATCTTTAGACAAAATTCCTAAACCAAAATTTTCACGAACATAAATTTCACATGCCTATCACACGATTGATGTGGTGTAACCGGTCAATCCACAATACCTATGTAAATGTATGTCATCTTAATTGGAACTTAAATGTTGAAAATAATCACTTTTCATTGGCTTGTCATACCACGTGATACGATTATCATATAAAATTCATTCTTCTCTGCTTCATCATATTTCTTCTTTTCTTTTTCCTTGCCATGCTATTGATCCCCGGCCGCTCCCCCAACCAACACCATTGATGCGCCCCACAATTTACACAATAATGTCTTAATCAGGCGTCAAGCTCAAAGCTGCAACGACGCTTGACTAGATCTGGTGTCGAGCTAGAAAAATTCTAACATGAATCAAGAAAGATGCTGCAATGATGCTTGAACATATTTGATGTTGAGCTCGATGCGACATATGCCATCATCGTGGGCTCATAAGTCGGAGAAACCAAGTCCCTCTCAGACATACCTTTCAAAGACTTTCTACGCGACCTCGACCAACCCATTCCCCGCATAGCACCTCGTCAAATTTGTGCAAACCATGACATCTACCACATGCCCAGATCGAAATACAGTCCCATGAATCTCTCCACACTTCCGTTTGGTCCCAGCTCTCTCACACGCCTTGACAGCAAACGAGAAAGAATAGCCATTGGGGCAAGAAAAGAAAAACCCAAGCATGCCGTTGTAGTAAAGAAGGGCCTCCTGAGGGGATACGCCGCCGGCAAAGCCTCTGATGATGGTGCTCCATGATGGTCATCTTCATAGAGTTGAGTTGGTCTACTATACCTTGGAACTTACTCATGTGTTCCGAGACACTACTCCCGTCTCTGTATTTCAGATTCACGAGCCGCCGCCTGTGATTTGCTTTATTTTGGGCCGTTGTTCTTGCATACATTTTCTCTAATTTTTGCCAAAGAACACCAACATCATGTTCATTAGCAAAATTTTGAAAAATGCTCTTATCAATCCATTGTCGGATTTGAGCGGCATACTTTCGATTGAGCACCATTCATTCACTTTCGGACATGGTCATCGGTTTGCCATCGGAAGATGATGCCAATTTTACTTCCACTACAAGACTGGACGCCTCTGACGTTGGTACTGGTACCTCCATCGGTATCACAATTGTCCTCTAAAGGTCTTTAATATATAGCAGATCCTCCATCTTTGGTTTCTAGATTGCATAATTGAATGCAGTCAATTTTATCATGTTGCCAAGATTTTCCTCCATTTAATTCTTCACAAAAAATAAAATAATATATATATATATATAGAGCAACCTCGCTCTGATAACACTTGTTGGGAAAAAGAACGATATTTGTAAAGAAGGCCCATATAATTTTTCTCACTACTATTTTTGTGAAAATTAAATAGGATAAAATACCAAATGAAAGTGGTAAATATGAATAGTAAATAACACCAGAATTTTAACATGAAAAACCCTTTAAGGTGAAGGGAAAAACCACGGGACCGTAGTCCACTTCAAACTTTCACTATGATAAATAATGGGATACAACTTCACTCTAAGGTGGATCTCTCACTGTCTTTATTTTTTGGATCTAAACCTCTCACAAACTGGATAACTCACTTAAAGATAACTCTCTTGGAAGAAGAAAACTGTTTCTTCCGCTGTGCTACGCTGCTATGATATTCTTGCTTTTTGTATATGCTTCTCCATTGAAGAGGACTCCTATTTATAGGAGCAAATGCAATCCCTGTTGGAATTGTACGATATGAAATCACGTAAATTTATCTCCTAATCTCTCTTGATTTTGTAGATCTGAGAAGATCATTTTGATTTGTTTCCCAATCTCTCTTGATTTCCTAGATGTAGAAGATCATGTTGATTTATCTCCCGATCTCTCTTGATTTTTTTTTTCCTTTTTATTTTTACAAACTCACTACTATACATATTCTACCACAGATATACATAATTACATTGGCTTCTCTAATTAGGAGTGACCTATTCAACACTCCAATCATGGGTGGTAGGCATTCAATATGGTCGAAGAGGGTTCAAATGTAGGCCAAGCAACCTGAGACCGAGACTATGCAGAAGCGGAGGAGCTTGCCCGAGATGGAGGGGTCACTCTGGAGGCCGTGGACGAAAACCTGCGTGTGGATGGTCTTGAGCCTCCTGAGGCTGTTGCATCCTTGTAGGAGGGCGAGGATGGTTTGTGCGGTTGACATGCAAACATGGTTCGACACAATGCTAAGCTGAGTGTGTTTCAAAAACTTAAAAGAGACTGATTGTAATTGGTCATTCGATCTTGTGTACTATTCAATAACATGGGTTATCGAATCCACGAGTATTGGATACAAAGAGCTCATCTGAAAGAGATAAATAATCGCCATACCAAGCCACGAGTTAGATAGCTTGACATACAAAAGGGTGTGTAATGATGACCTGACTTTCTTGATTGGATAAGTACATCCTGATCATCCAATTTTCGGGACTCATAAAATGGACATTTGTAATGGGCTTGAATCTAGATAAGGATATCCAATCACATAGACATGTGATGGTTATGCATTGGGCGGATGAAGTGATGATAGCAATGACACGACATCGGATTTTTTGTTATCGTTTAGTCGATGCTCATCCATAAAGTTAATAACTCATATGCTCTTTTCATGGTCTTGCACATGTGTATTGGGCAAGACCCTTGCCATGTTCAACTCATGTATAATCTTATCGCGTTTTTGTTTAATGTAAAAGAAAAAAAAAGTTGTTATTCAATCCTAGATGAGGCAACTCGCTGATAGGAGAACAGTAACAATCCGAACAAAATCGAATTAATGCAGCGGAATAAAATAATCTCCCATCTTGTGTAAACCTAATATGAATCGATATAGTATAAAAAAATAAATATTAAGCATGTGAACACAATGCGGTTTTTATGTGGAAATGGAGTGAGGAGATAAAAAACCATAGGATTGGAGTCTTCCAAAAAATCTTCACTATCAACAAAATCGGGTGAACAAAGTTCTTCTTTAGTAAATACTAGAGGTACAAAGTAGCAAAGACCTCAAAAATATTGTTCTTGGTAATACGTAGAAATTTCACAAGAGATCAAAGATAAATTTGACCAAAAATGCAAGTTTTAATCAACTTGTGAAAAACCTAGTGTAGGGAGCTTCAAATGAAAATCAAACTGTCCAAATGTGAGAAGATGCGCCACGAACACGTTGACAAAATTTCAGAAAGGACATTTCGCCAAAAGTTGTCCTCAAGCGAGAAAAGGTCAATCATCTCATCCATCATATTGAAAGCGAAATAGGTATTTCTCTTGAAAATGATGATATTGAATCCTTGTTCTCTGTTGATGAAGAACCATCTGAACAAACTCTTTGTGCCATTCCCTCCTACCAAACTTCCAGTGAAACTGGGTCAGACTCAGAGTCTGAAGATATTTTCCATATATCACCATCATCCCCAGAACCAAACCCTGACATATTTTCAAGCCAAACCCATTGTCCACACTTCCTAGTTAAAATCCTCACCTCAAAGTTTGCCAAACCAATCACTGTCATTGCTCTCATTGACACAGGAGCAAGTTGTTCTATTCTAGACACCAAAATTCTCCTGAAGAATTCTGGACTCCCTACACCCGATACTTCAACTCTGCTTCCGGAGATACTTTCTCCACAAATGTCAGAAACCCAACTCCCCCTCATGAACCCCTATTCCGCTTTTGCAAAACCAAGCTCTTCGTTTTCACCTATCCGCTCCATCCGTCAGCTAATTCACCAAAGCCCAAAGCAAGTAAAGGAGGACTGGACGTACTCCTTTACTTGCTTTGGGCTTTGGTGGAGTTACGGATGGAGCGGATAGGTGAAACGAAGAGCTTGGTTTTGCAAAAGCGGAATAGGGGTTCATGAGGGGAGTTGGGTTTACGAAATCTTGGTTTCATAGCTAAGAGAGACTTCATAGAGATAGTCTATCTTAGAAGCATTAGAAACACGAAATTGGAGGTGTTGAAGATGAAGCTGAAGGTGCCAGAGTAACCGATGCGTCAAGGATTTCGGGTTCTGTAGACATTATGAGGGAAGATCTTCTCGATCTGGATTCACCTACCAAGCGCATGGAATGGATTTATTAAAACGGGACCATGGCTCGATACCATGAATGGACCTGGCGAGAACTAGAGAAGGAGAGTAAATTTCTTGCGGTATGCATCCCACATGGGCGAACCTAGCCCTTTAGGGACAGCTGTTAGCAAAAACCACTCAGCCTTTTAGTTCGAGCCTAGAGACACTCAGAGATGCCAGGATGGAATCGTTTCTAATCTATCCAAGCTGCCTTTCTTGAAGGATCTTACCAGATTTGAGAAGAAGAGGAATTTAGAAAGCCATGGAGAGATTTTCACAAGGCACACACTTTACTTCAGGGGACTCTGCCCAAAACATTACACCCTCCTTGCCTTATATAGGCAATAAGAGGTAACAAAGACACACACAGGGACCTAGCTCATGGGTCCGGAAACAAACAAGGGCACCGAAAGGGAATTATTCGAACACTATGAACAGAAATTGTACTGTGAACAGTACTTTCCCTAGCCTAGTGCTACAGTAAAAGTGAACAGTGATTTGCTACAGTAGAAATGTACGGACTCAACGGTCTCGTCCGTCTCGAGCATTGTAGCTGCAGACTGAATCATCCGAGTTTTCTTCTAGGAGATGCGCTTCGTATTTTTGTTCAAGGGCTTCAAGGTCTTTTGGTGAGAGAATTTGATTCAGCCTTCGTGATGAGGATGCTTGTTCATGAGCCCAATGTGATGCTTCTTCTTCAGCCCAGTTTGTATCTTCGTCTTGTTGGAGGTCAATAATTCTTGGCTGAGGCCAGTTGGATGGTTCTGCATAAAAAGATGTGTCCATGCTTTGGAATTGTGCGTAGGGATCCTGAGACAGAGGTCCTCCAAAGCATGCATAGGGGTCTTGGGTGGATTGGACAATGTCATCTTCGCTTGTCATTTCAGGCTTTTGGGACGATGAGGCTTGTCAGTATTGTCCGAGTGCTTCCTTAGCTTCGGTGCTAGGTCATAATGATCCCACGTAGTGGTGCATTATTCCAAATATCTTCGGGAATGGTCTTGTTTTCCCGGCATAGGATTCTCACGGGTTCTCGATATTCTCGTTCAAATTCGAACAGACCTAGGATAAGATTTGTAAATCCGGGATTCTCGGCTCAAATTTGTTCGGGTTAGGTTTATAAGATGTAGTTCCTATTTCCGGTGGTGCATCAAGAATACTACCATTATTTCTGCAAAAATTCCAAGGGCGTCGGAAAAATACGATGGTATGGACTTCGGATCTGGTGTCATGGATCTCGGTTCTTTTTCCAAGTCTTGTTTCCAACATGTAGGATGATAGAACCAATTTAGAAATTCTAAAAGATTTCTATCACATTCTTTTCAATGTTTCTTCCGAGCAAGAATATCCTTGTGAGGTTAGCAACGAATCTTCTCGGTTGGGATTTCAAAGGCTATTAGATACTTATTGGTTAAGTACCATAATAACGTTTTGAGCTGTTCGGGAAAATCATCTTCTTTCCGAGATAAGAGGATGAATGAATGGATAATTCATGTTTAACCCAAAATGATAAAGAATCGAACCTCCATTGAACTGAATAGGTCGTGTGGCTTTGCCACATGAGGTTCTCAAGTTTTCAGCAAGGCATTGTTATGGATTTGTTGAATAATCTCTGGGGGTATTTCCAGCTTTGCGAATCTTTGATGTTCTCAATTTTGTATTTTACTCCATGGTTGAGCATATGGAAAGCATGCCTTTTGATATACATGTTGATCTCGGCTGGTGCCTTTGGCCTTGATAAAAAATCAGCAAGTACATTCTTCTTTCCAGGAATATGCTTAGTTTCAAAGGAGTATTTTGAAAACCATTCAGCCCATCGAAGCAGTTGGGAATTTGGAATTTGTTTCTGTTTAAACTTGGTCATCTGTGATGTATGTTTGCACCATCTTGCGCTTTAAGCATAATTCTTCTAGGCATAGATGGATTTCCTGCTGTATTTCTCCCAAGGGAATATCTTGTACCTGCCTTTGTTTTCCAAAAAATGATCTTTCCACCATCTGGGATAGTTCTTTTGGAATGGAAGTAAGGAAAACATGCTTCAGATTTGGTTCTGCTCCAATCTGATAAAAGGTTTGAAGCATTAACTTAAAATGCTTATCAAGATGTTTCTTCTGGAGGGAGCATCATCGTCTTTCGAAGAACTCTCTTTTCTTTATCTCTATGAGATCACCAGGTTTTCCCACAAAGACATGATATAAGAGAGTAATCGCATGGCTGAAAGTGGGTGACATTAGAAAATGGATCTGATCTTGTTCTGAAAGGGATTGCCACTAGTGCTTCAGACTTCCTGTGAATCTTGTAACAAAGTTGTACAAAACATCATTCATATCATGGTTGGTGATAGACTGCGTATTCATCCAAGTGTGAAATTCTTCAAGCCTTATCGGCCATTTTTGATAAGGAATATCATCAATGGTGAAGAATTGTTTTAATGCAGTAGACACCTGATGAGTAGGCTTGTTTGTCTGGCTCATTTCAGGGTTGGAATAGTCTGATTCCATATCATCGCTTAGAGAGTCAGCCATGAATATTGATGAAGTAATTGGTGCAATAGGGAGGGTATCGACTGTAGGGATTGAGAATGATGATGAAGAAGAAAGGGATACTGAAGATTCTATTTCAGTATCCTGAGAAGTTTGCTTTATTGAGAGCAAAGTCGGAGGATCAGGTTGTTCGGGCTGTTGGATAACAGTGCAGTTCTGGGTGCCTAAATCCTTTAGAAAATTTCTAATGGATTTGATAGCATCATCTGTTCTGGCTTTTCTCTTATAATAATGGAACTTGATCCTGTAGGTGGTGTTTTTTCTTTTCCCTTTTCTTTCTGTAGGGTTTTGAGGCGATTTCGCAGGTCTGCCATATCTGGTTCTCTTTTGTAAGGATCTGTTGGGATAGTGGCGAAAATGGATGTTTTCGGTGGTGGAGGTAAATACCCAGTTCTAACAGGATGTGCTAAAGGATCAAACGGTCTGAACCTTCCTTCTTCAAGAAGCTGGATTTGGTTTTTGAGTTTTTCTATTTCTGGCTTTGGATTTTCAAGATAATGGTACCCAAGATGTTGTCCTGACTCCAAGGCGTGAAGCCTTTTCTGGAATTCAGAGAGTATCTTTTTGGTACTTTGATCATACCTTTGGAGATCTTGTTGCACATTTCCAATTTTGGAGTCAATTGCCTTGAAGGCATTATTTTGTGCTAACAGAGTCTCTGATTGCCAGTTTAGGACAGCTTCAGCAGCAGAGGTTTTTTTCTGTCTTCCATGTTCGTCCACATCAGTGGGAGTAGAAACTTTAGGAACATGTCGGTATCTTCCTTGGGGATCAGTAAACTCTTCTGCAGCCGGGAACGAGAGTTTAGAACCTTCCTTGACCAGGGGAGGAAAGTCAGCATCCTGGAACATAGCGATAGAAGAAGTAGGTGGTACTTCTTCTGGAACCTCGAAGGGGTAAGAATGCTTCTTAGCCCACTTAAGAATTGGCCTATAGAATGGAGAGAGGGTTTGCTTTTTGTGAGGAGGAGATGGTGGTGGTGTTTTTGGTGGATCTAGTGAGGTTTGGAATGTAGTACTAGACTCTGGTGATGGCGGGGTTGAATAAGAAACCAGGAATTGGTATTTGTCGCTTTCACCAAGAGTATCGATGGATGAATCTCCATCTAAGTACCTTTGGCACATCTTATCCTTTGGCCTTTTCCGACGAGGTGGAGGTTTTTCAAATGGGTTTACCTCGTCAGGAGAATTTTTACAGGAGGAACATGGGCAGAAAGGATCCCAAAAACAATGACCATAATTGTCTTTATAGTAATGAACAGGATGTCCATCACCATCAAAATGTCGAACATGCTTTTTTGGATCTGGCTCGGAAATGGATGGAGGAACGCATGGTTCAATCATGAGTAGGGTTTGGAAAATAGAAGGACTTTCTTCCTTTTCTTTGCCAAATTTGATGGAAACCGTTCCATCTTTTTTCCTTACGAACTCCGAGTCCGTAGATTGGATAGGCTTGTTGTGCTGATGTAGCTTCTCATAGTTGGTAATCCAGGTCTCTGGAAGAAGCTTGGCTAACTTCTCCTTTGGAATCTGTCTGGGAACATGGATGCATGATGCCTGGTCATTTTGCATGGAGATGAACAAGGCATCTTCATTACCATTGTTGAAGTTAAGATCAAGAGCATGGTTTTGCACTCGATAAACCATCTGGTAATGTAATGTTGCAGCTACAGAGTCAGCAATTTGAGGGGCTCTAGTGAGTTGAAGTTGAACTTTCATAAAAGAAAGTAATTGGGGATCTGAAAGGGCTATGTTGAAGTTGGGGTATAGAGTGACAAAGACCGTTCCTGCATTCAAAGTAGTTTGAACAGTACCAATGCAAGCATGCTGGTATTGTAAAAACCTGGTATCTAGTAATGCTATTCTTGCCACAACCGGCAAACCTTTACGACCATGGAACGTGAGAGCAAGACGAACAGCTCCATAATGAACATGAGTGTATCCCTGTTGAGCCCATTGTCTGGGGAATTCGGGAGGGATCTGAAGAGTAACAAAGTATTCCTTTTCAGTAGCAGGAATAGGATGCTGGTCGAATTTGGAGGACTGGACGTTCTGCTTTCTCATTTTTTCTTGTTACTGCGTCTCTCATAACCTCTTTGCATCTATCACTTAAAAGATAGTGAGAAATCATATTTCTTTATAGGACTTATTATATGGGCTCAAGCCCTTTTGGGCTTACTATTCATTGGACTTCCTCCACATCGGAGTAAACCCAGATAACACTCATCACTTACATAAGAAGAAGGGAGTGGAATCTAATTTGCCAACTTATCCTAATCAAGTTGATTACAATAATTAATCAATGCCAAAACCATGATCACTAAAGTGCTTCTTGTGGTTCCAATTGGGATCACGGGGTGGGTTGTCGCATTTATTGTGAACATCAATTGAGGATGATGCATGACTGGTAATTTACTAGTTTCTTCAAATTAATCCTGATAACAAGTTTAGAGCAAGCAAGATAGAAATGCTAGAACAAGTCACCTTCACATTTCATTTTTGATTTCGTGATGTAACGTGGATTCTTTCTCAACAAGCATATAGTAATGTAAATAGGCCTATGAAAACAGAAGATGACGCTAGAACGAGTTGCCTTCACATTTCATTTTTGGGGAAAATAGTTAATTTTCTTATATTTGGTAATATGTTGAAAAGCACATAAAACTCTATCTTAAGATAGAAAGTGAAGAAGTTACGAAACGTTTGTGGTTAGAGACTCGTTATGCTTGAAAAAGGATTTTTTTCTATTCAAAACAGGACATTTATTTTCTAATTTTATGTGCATTTATTTCTTTTGATCATATATGTTTTTCCATTGACTAAAATGTGAAAGTTCGGCTAATTGATTTATGAAAATTTCTCCCGATGAAACAAACCCACACATAGTAAATCCCTAATTGAGACTTGCGCATTAAAAAAAAAAAAATCTCATAGTTTTTCTCTCTAATCTAATCGTTCTTCTAAGATATGATTATTGAAAAATAATTAGGATTAGAGAAAACCCATTAATCATAAGGGCGATTCCTCTATGACCTTGAAACCACAAAGATATATTTACTCTGGAAATCAGAAGATACACCGACATTCCCATTAATAGCTTCACATTGCATTTAACCAAGAAGAAACATAATCTTGATGGTATTAAATTATTAATAGTGAGTTACACAGGGAAATGTGAAATGCTTTGTTGGATATTGGAATATTGCCCACTTGGCACTTTGCCAAGGGATTGTTGTGGACCAATCCTTACAATCTCACCACTGCTGCCTTCGATGATAATTAATAGGAATAAGGAACGCCAATGCACGGATAATCACCATTTACCAAGAACGGATACATTGACAAAGTCTGTATCGATTGATGTAAATATTTGTTTTTGTTATCTTATGTATAATATTATTTCTCCCTTGCGAAAATTCACGTCAACACCAGCATTTAGAAGAAAACAACGAACGATGGCCTTAGACTCGGAAATTGCGCGAGCAGTAAATGGAAACGAACATGGGCCTTGGACTCGGAAATTGCGCGAGCAGTAAATGGAAACGAACATGGCCTTAGACTCGGACATTGCGCGAGCACTAAATGGATCGGGCCACGAGATCTTCTGGATCCAATCAAATGATGTCTAGAGCTGTCAATTCAATGCCGAAGTCCTCGTTTCTTCTCTCTACTATTCACATGCATCTATGGCAATTCGCTTACTAAAGCTACCACGGTCCTGCTTGAGTTTCTACTAGCTATAGCTTATCTGGAAATGAGAGGTGGAGGATACCTGTGTTTGGCAACTATGCAGCTCCTTAAGCTACTTTAGTTAGTGATTAAATCTAACTAAATTTCCTAAAACACCCACATGCTCATGGGTTTTGCAATTCTTGCGTTAATTTTGGGGTACATATTAAATAACATGGCAAACTACTTAGAGGTTCGTTCAGATTCCACATTGATAGTGAGCGGATTCGGATAGAATTAGATCATTTTATCTCAAATTTTGAGTCCCTTGATTGCGATTTGCTACTATGGTTATCTGTTTATGCCTCACCAAAGTTGCATCTTTCCATGTACACAGCTGATTTACGTTTGCTAATTCACCAGATCTTGTTCGAGGACAGGATAGAGGAAAAAGCCAAATTTTATTTTGTTTGATCAGTTAGGTTGGAGCAGGTATTTTATTAACGTATTAGATAGATCATTGAAAAATTTTGTAAGGAAGCCCTAAAGTTGACTTCAGTAGCACAAAGTGGTAATATCTTCCAACCTTTTTTTGGTGGCTCAAAACCTCTATTTGATAAAAGGGGTACATAAAGAATACAAACATGGGGTTTTTGTGACCAACGAAGATAATAATTCTAATAGGAGTAGAATGGAAATTGCAATGTCAAACTTGATTTTATTTGAGAGCCAAATCAGAATTGAATTCAAGCATTTGTAGTTTTACGAGGAGACTAGCTCTTTGGGGCAAGCTTAGCCTTGATCATCTCGACCTCTTTAGCATCAATTTGGAACGCCTTGGCCAACACATTGTTGGGCACTGTGGGCTTGGCTGCGAATAGTGCGGTTGCGATGGTTAGAGTCCCTGGTGATTGACTATTGAATGCCGCAATGACGGCCGCGGGGGCACGCTTGACGTTCATTTGGAAGTGGACCAAACCTTTAGGGAACACAAAGATCTCGCCTGCCTTGATGGTCTTTGCAACGAGGACGTTAGCTGCTATGAATCCAACATATAGCTCCCCATAGAGCACAAACACTATCTCAGTGGCTCGTGGGTGGGTGTGGGGTGGGTTGAGGCCGAAAGGAGCATAGTCGATGCGAGATAGGGACACGCCAAGAGTGTTGAGGCCTGGGATCTCTTGGACATTGGCCGCAGTCACTAGAGAGCCTAAGGTGTTGTTGGTGACTCCAGGTTTGGCCAGCCCATCGAAGAAGAAGTCTGTTACGTTGAAAGCCGCTTTGCACGGGAATCCATTGACTTTCACTTCTGTGCATCACAAATTATGAATCATAAAATGCCTTAAACGTGGATATTATCTGATCTGTGAGAGAAACTTATAAGCCCTATACTAACTTCAAAAACAGTTTGGCTAATGAAGCAAGAAAGAGTAGCGTTACAGAGTCCTTGTCATGGAGAAGTATAGGAGAAAAAAAGCCATGTACATGTCAGAATCAATGTCTAGGGTTTATCGATACTTGTCTGGAGTTGTCGGTAGTTTAAGAAGAAGACTATAAGAAATGCGCATAGACAAGCATATATGCTCTTACTGGAAGCAAGATCGGCGACACAGACATCTTGGAGCATGTCGGGATCAGCAGAAACAACGCCCAGAAAGACGGCGAAGCTCATCATTGTAACAACAGCGGCCACCATTCTTGGACCGATCTCCATTGTTAATGGTGTGCAAAAGGAAAGTGAAGAAGAAGGCTTGAACGGGCAAATGATATCTTCTTTTTAGCTAGGAGGGGAAGTATTTATAAGGGAGAAATAGCACATATCGGGTGTTGACTTTTGAATGCAACTATAAGTTCAAATTGCAATTGCCTTCTCAAACTCAAATAATTAACTACTGAGGCTTGCTTTGATTGCCACCCTTCCTATATGGGAAGGGGAAGGTAGGGGGTTTGAATCCCCACCTTCTCAAAAGAGATGGAGATATGGACGATTTAATTTTAGGTGTGTATTTCTATTTTCCACACCCTATAAGGAAGTGGGGCAAAATTTTGAGAATGAGATTTAGAATAGACTTAGAGTAGGACCCAAAAAAAAAAAAAAAAGAACTCGAATAATCTATTACCAATTAATTGGAAAGGAGAAAAATAGCTTAAATTTTCTTTAATTATTAAACTCAGCAAAACTATGAGAATGAACTTATGTAATAATGTCTAGCTCCTCTGTCATTTTTATGTTTTCTATTGATAGAAAAGAAGAAGGAGCTCGAAACTTGAAAGGTGGAATGACATGCCAAACTTTTTTGTAAGGCTCATTTTAACAAGTCAGAAATTTTCTCAACAAGCCCGTTCTTTCATGAATCTTCTATTGCTACCAAAACCTTATTTCGTGCTATTTTCGACCCCGTCTTTTCTTATGCAAAGTTAGTTTACAATTATGAAGTGATTTTGTAAATTTCTCATAGTGCCTAAATATAGTAATACTCATCTCGAATGCCCACTTACACATTAGTATATCATTTAAGAAATCAAGTCCACAAACTATTTGCTATCACTATCACCACTCTGTCTATATATACATACACATATCAAAATTCAATTATGACTCTAGATATGCTTCGAGTTGCAACAAAATCATGGTTGCTTTTATGTGCATCTCTAAATTCATTACTTACAGAAAATACACATCTTAGTTTGGCACGACCTAAAAAAAAAAGGCTTCTGCACATGGAACCTACTAGGGCATATGCCATATGCTTTGTAGCTGTTTGATGGAACACATGCTATTTGCACGTCTTAAAAGTCGTTTGTTTACGTTTATATAATAATAAATGAGGGTATCTCAATCTTTTAAGAGCTGTCAGCATCTTTGAAATTTTCATTCATTCTTCAATAATTAAGGGTCCGTTCGTTTTGTTGAAAATGGGTCATTTCTGGAAAATATTTTCTATAAGTCATTTTCCAGGAAAATGACAATATTTTTTAGTGTTCGGCTAAAATTCGAAAATGTTTCGGAAAATATTTTCTGGTATTTGGTAAAGAAAATATTTTCTAAGACTTCATCACTTAAGCATATATCACTTACGGACCTATATATCCATCAAATATGAACTTGTCTTTAAATCCAGGCAAATTTGCTTCATATCTTTGTTTCCTCATTGTCGCCAAATGTTCATATACTCTAAAAAATGTTTGTATGGATTTAAAAAGAAGCAAAAGAGAAAAGAAGCAAAGCATGTACATGCCTTTACTAAATTTGGGAAAGCCTCTAAGGACAGCTCTAGAATCTTATAGTTAGAGACAATTAGATATGGCATATCTAAATGAACCTAGCACAATAACATAACAAGTTTAGGGTTTTGGCTAGGGGTGTGCAACCCGACCGGATATACCCGGTTCCTGGACTGGCCCACCCGGAGAATAGGGTCGGGAACCGGTTTAAACCGGTTTGGAAACAGGTTCAGAGTGATTACCCACTTGAAAAGTGGTTTTTGGACCGGTTTTGGAACCAGTTCCCAGACTGAGTTTGTAAGTAGAGGTCCAAAACCCTTTTTTCCCCTCAATTTTTATTCTTACTCTCGCAATCACATGACGTTTTTCCTCTTGGCTCTTTCAAACATGCACGGTGCTCCTCATTTGTCATTCCTCTTCCTCACTTGCTTCCCTCCCTCACCGACTCCCTCTCGCACCATCCGATGGACGGACCGTGTTCATCACATGGATTGGCTTGCCTAATTTCTCTTTTGTAGGAGGAGTTATGCTTGCATAAATGAGTAGCTCCATGTAGTAGTTGTGGGGATAAGACTAATATTAGGCTCATGTTTGTTGCTAATTCTTTATCTTATGATTTTATTTATTATAATTAGCCTTGTGGATCCTTAATTTTTCGTTTAGTCAAAAATTTTATGTGTCTATTTATTACAAGTGCTTAATGTTTCAATACAAATTATGAAGATTACGTTATTTTCTCGCGTATTAATATAAAATTCGAAGTCGTATAGGATATCGAGAGATTACAAAACAAGTTCCAGTGGAAATAGGGTTGACCCTGGAACTGGATCGGAAAAACAGGATAGGTCGGGTACAGGGTCCAATACAAACAAGGTCGGGTATAGGGTCCAGAAAAGAGGAACTGGTTATAACAAGGTCAGGTACAGGGTTCAGGTTTAGACCCTACCCATCACCGAACCGATCACCCCTAATTTTGGCAGGTCATTCATTTATAAAATCATCTATCTACTTAGCATTTTGGCCCTCGTTGACTTTCGATCTCCTTATCTAATTGGTTGTATTTCTACTCCATTTTTGGTGTTTGGCAGCATGCAAGTTATCGATGTCGGAATGCAACCTCCCCCCTTCGCATCTTTTAAAATTGTTACAAGTCCACCAATTGGTCCCCCTATATTTAAAAATTGGGTTATGAATTTGTTAAGATATTTCTTGAGTTTGAGTCCAATACAAAAATCTGAATATTCTGAATTGGATATTTTACAGGACCAATACACGATGCATAAATTGCGTCCGTGTTGAAATCGCGGTCAAAAACAGAATTTAGATTATGTTTGAAATTTACGGAAGTGATCCACACAAATATTCAAGTCGGTCAAGGAGGAAAGAAAGTCCAATTCTTGGACTCGTTGCTCGAACCACACGGGATATCTTCTCCCCGTATTGATGTCGGCAAAAGCCATAAGCAAAAAAGGAAAGTCAACTGCAGACTTAGTGTTTGACTCGGCGTGAACTTCTCTCAACTTTTGTTTTACGTGTTAGACTCTGCTTTAAGAAGAAACTTAACCATGGACGCATAAATATGAATTGTTCTGTTCGAATAGGCAGCTCCGGCCGTTGTTGATGCATGCAATAGTGAAGCGCCGTTTCTGAGTACTTGAGCGGTGGGCTATCTTCGTGGGTTTGTTCGTAAATTATATCCAAAAAGATACAAGTATTCAGGCCAATTAAATCTCGCGAGTCCAAGACTTTTAATTCTTTCATGAGATTTAGAATTATTTCGCGAGGAATTGTAGGACTAAACACTGTGTGAGTTGTTAGATATAATTGAGGCTTGGAAAACACTAAGAATGTTTGAGTGGCTTTAGTGTGTAATCTCTTTATATTATCCAAAATTTGTACCGTTGCAAAATTAGGTTATTGTAATGAAATTATCGATATACCTTGGGATAGTTGTTTAAAAGCTCTAAATTTATTGTACAGTGGCCTCTCCAATTCTAAATTTTTTAATTCAATCTCAAACTTTTTGATGATTTTTCAATATACTCATTACGATCAATTTTACTTAGCAATTGTTTGCATATTGCCATTTTTTATTTATTTTTCTATTAATTTTTATTTCTCTTTCTTAGCAACGCCTTAATGATACCAACTCTTATATTATTTTACTTTTTGAATTTGAAAGACTTACAAACTTTCTTCCATTTAAATTACTAATTATTTGAGTTATTTACCAACGTTTATTTAATTTTTTAAGTTCATCGGCTTTTGTTTGTCTTTCTTACAAACACCTTATACATATCAACTTTTAAATGAATTTATCAACTTTTATCCGTGTGATTGTCTGAGTTGCTCCCAATGTTGATTTATATATTTTTCGTAAATTTGCCAACTTTTCTATGGAGTTTTCAATTTTTATTCATCTTACTTACCAACTAGTTAGGAATTACCAACCTTAATTAAATTTATTACCAAATTTTCTTCGATTTAGTTACAGGCTAATTTTACATTACCAAATCTTATTTGAGTTAGTAGTTGATGAGTTGTTTTTCATATTACCAATTTCTCTTATAGACCAATGTTTTTCTTATCTGTTACATAGCTTCGTTGGTTTCTTGCCATTGCTTTAAATTTATCAACTATTATATGAAATTACCAATATTTATTTGAGTGACCTACGAACTTTTCCCCAAATAAGTTATCTGCTAACATTTTTATTTTATTTTAATTTACTAACTTTTCTATTGAGGTACCACTTTCATTTGTCTAGCCTACCAACTTACCTTTAGTTATTAGGGTGAATATCATGAAAAACATTTTACTGTTTATTACCTTTTAATTTACCTTTCTTACCAATTGCTTACAATTTATCATCTGTTATATGAATATTAGAAATATGTATCATTTACTAAGTCATAAATTTTACAAAGTCATACTACATATATATTCTTATGAAAAAATTACTAAAATGATTTGCAATTTTTTTTTTTGAGACGCAGAAATAAATATGATTTCTTAAAGTTTGGACTAGAGTATTAGTTTAATCACCTTCCTTATGAATCGGTTATCAAATTGAGCTCTCGAGCTCATATTGGTCAAAATTTATTTATTTTAGTTAGGCAATCGATCACTCTCTGTGACTGTTATTTTTGCCTTGCATAGAGTGGGAGAAATAATATGACTAAAAAAGCATTAAAAGAAAACACAAGACGCCCACAAAAAATTGAATTAGTTGGACTCTGGAGCGCTGGCACTCCTCTTGATTTAGAAAAAAAAGGGCACGAAAAAGAAGTCGAAAACAATTCAACTTCGGTGAAACGGTGCCCAACTTTTAATTCTGAATAAAAACTCTGTCGCTACACATTATATGATGACATAAATTTGAGATAGGTTTTAACTTTTACTTCAAATCTAAATCAACTTACCATTAGTTATTAAGGTTAATACATAAAAACCTCAAAATATGCCCACCGTGATACAAATATCCCAAATATTTTCCATGTCATAAAAAAATCCGAATTTATATTAGTATGATGAATATATCTTTGGATGGAACTGAACTATATGGTATATATGTCATTTATATATATAAATTTGATTTTTGTGACAAAAAATAATTGAGTGTATTTGTCACCTAGTGAGCAAATTTAGGTTTTTTGATGACAAAAGAATATTCGAGATATTTATATTACAATAGGCAAAATTTGGGGTATGAATTTTCTCGAGGGTTGCCGACGTAATTCTCGAATTGAGTTTTCAGTTCGGCCAACATTTGGCATGCAAAACGTCCGAACGATAATGCGCAAATTTGAGTTGTGCTGTGTTCTTTGTAGCTCTCATAAACCTAAAATAGGACCCATCGAGCTGGTTTTCCCTCGACGCACTCATCGAAATGAAACTAATTCAATTGCTCCTTTTAGAAACTGCAAGAGCTCCTCACCTTTTCTCGAGGGGTAAAACCATCGTGCACATTTTGTCAGAAAAGCCTGACGGGCTTTATAAAACCCTCTGCAAATACTCCTCTTCTTCATCCTCCAAGATCACGCACAGCCTCAGCGAAATCAGAAACTCATCTTCAGATCAGATCTTACAGAAGAAAGATATATCAAACAAAAGGGAAGATGGAGAGGAGAAAGTTGCTCCTCCGGAAGCTATGCGAACCCAACCTGAGGGCCAACTTGGAAGACCGAACCGACTGTGACTTCGAAGAAGGAGGGCCGTGAAGATTGAAGCGAACGTCAGTGTGAACGTGAATGCGATGAAGCTTGCTAAGATCGAAGAGAAGTTCGCTGTTGAGGAAGAAGTCAAGGCCAAAGTTGGATGTGATGCTTCCTCCTTTAGCAAGTGACATGTTTTATGGGATGGCATATGGTATACATGCCACGGAGCAGGATTAGGGGCATAATCATATGTTATTGTTGGGCTTATTGGATTGGACTGATCTTGTTGGGCCTTATTTGATTTTATGCAATAAACCGATCGATCATCTTGTTTTGCAACATAATCTTTGAAGATTGAGATTTCTTCGACTTGATTAATCTAAAAGTCTCTATACATAATTTTTTTTGTGAGGTCATAGAATTCATTTACACTCTCCTCTTCAAAACATATAAATTAATAGATAAATTTCATATGTTCACTTCTTACAAAACAAAAAGTTGTTCAAGTTATTACTAGTATGTCATAGACTAATATGAACAAAATTATTGGTCTTCAAATAAGCCGGATCTCTTCTCGTCACTAAGGTGTGAGCAAAACCCCCAGGAACCTGAAAGCTTGGATCGATCTAGTTTGACTTTTGGGCCCAAATAGGCTCAGGTTGGGATTTCGGTCTTGGCTTCAAAATAGAAGTATTTTATTAATATAAAATATAAAAGTATAAAGAATATATTTTCTGAACACTTTAATAAAGTCATAAATAATTTAAAAGATAGTATTAAAATAAAATGAGTGGAAAATGGTGCGTCCACAGTGGTTGGATTATAAAAAGTGGCAACAAAAGATAGAAAGAATAAAGGTGAAGTTTTTGGGCCAAAAACAGCCTCAAACGCCAATGCAAGCAGGTTTTAAGTAGCAAGTTACTAAAATTGCCTTTATTTCAAATTTAATAGCAAATGTTATCTAGCAAATGTTATCTAGCAAAGTTACATAATTATTTCAACCTTATTCGACGGATAATTAGCTTGAAACTTGCACTCCATAAATTGTTTGCAAAATTACCTTGTCTTTATTAAGAACCCTAAGATTTGTTATATAATTTTTAAAGTCCAAGACAAATTTAATTATAACCGAATATTTTCAGCAATAGACAATATTTGAAGCACAATTTCTCAGTATATGATTGCTAGGTTTTAAATTTTATTATAATTGATCTTAACTGTATTTCAATCAATGTTGCGGTTATGTACATTTTCTAGTTGAAGATCTGCAATACACAAGATTTGGATAAATTATGGAGAAGTAGAGATAATAACTGAAAATGAAGTCACAGATCGGTTGGGGTGAAATTTAAAGTCTGAAAATCTATTCTAGCCAACGATTCCAAATATTTTTAGCCTAGATAGGCTGAGGCGGCTTTTCGAGCTTTATTGTCTATATTTTGGGGGGACTAGGCCTTTGGCCTTTGCACTGTGTAGCTTGAAAATCGCTAATCTCAATTGTGTCTTTTATATTTTTATTTTATGTTCTTATTGTTTTAGAATTTCATTAGAGATATTTTTCAATTATATATGAAAAGAATGAAATTTCACAAGTGAACACATCAATTTTCTGACAAAGAAAATTAATTTCAATTTTATAGAAATTCACTACCTTTCGGGCCTAGCCAGACCCAAACCCCAAAAGCCCAGCATAAATGTAGATGGGCTAGATAGTCCCTTTTGGGTCCAAGCTTTTTTTGGGCCCAAAAATTCCTGGTCTGAAAGTTTGGGTCATTGACATCTAAATTTTGGCTAAATATTTATGATACAAATTGCATAGAAAATTAGGGGTCAATTTGGCCTTAACAAAAACATTTTTCTTTTCACGGTATTAATATCATTTGCTTTTACTAAGTTTTATCATTCTATTTTATTTTCCTTTTTTTACCCTATTTTAGGATAAATTAATTGTATTTTTAAAAAGAAAAGGAAAAAGGGGCCCAGGAGGACTGGGCTTAGGGACTAGGGCCCAACTTTTTTTACCCAGCCCGGCCTGCGTGCCTTTCTTCTTCCTTCTTCCTTCTTCCTCCCTTCTTCCTCTGCAACCCACGCGCAGGAGACCTAGGCGTAGGAGCGAGGGTAGACCCACAACTGAGAAGGCAATTGAGCACGAGGAGGCGGCCTAGCTAGAGCCGCCTCGACTGATGGAACGCCGGTTTGAGTAGATGCCAAAAGAGACACCAAGAGAGAGATCGGAGGAGCGAGCTCGACGACTTCGGCTGAGAGACGTCGGGGGCGGCCTAAGAGTGAGCGAACCCGAGAGGGAAGGGAGAAAGTGAGATCGGTGAGAGAGGTACAGGTCTGAGCGAGCAAGAGAGGGAGCTCGAAGAGAGATCTGTGCGAGAGAAGCTTGAGATCCGAGAGAAGGGAGCTCGAGCAGAGACCAAGAGCGAGTGGTGAGGTGAAGTCGCCGGTCGCCGGCACGCCTTGCTCCCGTCGAAGCTGCGGTAGGTCCCCGTTTTTGTTGAGTTGGGGTCGGTTTCCCGAGGATCCCGGCTCGGGAACGAGCGAGGCGGACGGCGCAGCCCGATCTATCGAGCTCGTCCGCCGTCCGACGTCTTCGAGCCAGGTAGGGAACGCCGTCAACACCCCCTTCTGTCCCTTCGTTCTCTATTTCGGGCTTGCCGGACCGGGCTGCCGTTGCCCGATCCGAGCGATTTCCGACCCTAATTATGTGTGCTTGAATCCGAACTCGTTCTTCTCGTTTCTAAACCCCTGTCCGCCGATGCACCATACGTGTTTGACGAAATGCCCGAGCGAGACACGCGCCGCTGCTCTTATTTTTTCTGTCACAGTTGCTTGTTGAGGTGGCAGCGGTGGCCGGTGGCGTCAGTCCGGTAACTGGCGGCGGTCCGTAAATGCGTGCGACCGCAGCGAAGGCTGCTCCGGCCTAGATTTCGTTCTGGAGTGGTCTTCGGCGAAGAGCACCACCCGTGAAGGAGCCGATCGTGTAAAACGAAAAAAAAAATCAAATAAAGGGTAATATAAAAAAAGAAAAAAAGAAGAAGAGAAGAGACAAGAGAGTTTCCTTCACTGTTATGTAGATGTGTGAAAATGGGTCAATGACCCATTTGTGAACTCATTTCTAGTTAAATGGGTCGTTAATGAGTAAGTGTTATTTCCCAAACACTCATAATGGGTTTTAAAAATAAAGAGGCTGGGATATATGGGTCTTGAATGGATATGCTCTATGACCTATGTAAGATCCATTTATCATCCCATTAAAAAAATCTATTTATAGAGAGACTTTATCTTATTTATTTAACTTTACAATTTTTTAAATAAAAATTGAAATTATAATTTTTTTTATTTTTATTTCTTCTTCCTTCGGTCGCCAGCACGGCGATGGTTGATAACCGGGCGAGCCTCAAGGCTCATTAGCGTTGGGCAAGGCTCGAGCCTTGCCGGATCTAGCAAGGGGTGAGCTTGAGCTCGCTCGGCCGTGAGCCTCGAGCTTGCCGATCTAGCAAGGTGGAGGCCTCGCCAGGCGTCCGACGAGGTTCGAGCCTCGCCGAGATCCGACAAGGGGCGAGGTTGAGCTCGCTTGATGCGGGCGAGCCTGGAGCTTGCTAGATCGGTGAGGCGGAGGCCTCATTGACGCTCGATGAGGCTCGAGGCTGACTGATATGGCGAGCTCGAGGCTCACCGATGTTGGGCGAGGCTCGAGCCACATTAGATTTGGCAAGGGCGAGCTCGAGCTCGCCTGACATTGGTGAGCCTCAAGCTCACTAGATCTAGCGAGGCGGAGGCCTCGCCGGTGTCGAGTGAGGCTCGAGCGAGCTCGTCGAATCTGGCGAGCTTGAAGCTCGCCCGTGGCCGACCAAAGAAGAAGAATAACAAAAAAAAAAAAGAAAAAGAAAAGAAAAAGAAAAATTATATTTAAAATTTATAAAAATTGTCCATTAAATTTGTGTTATATAAAACTATTTTAGCAATACCATTTTTTTAAATATATATAAGAAATAAGCTTTTTAAGTTTAATTAAATGGGTCGGGTATGGGTCGGGTATGAGTTGGGTTGGGTATGGGTTGGAAAATTTACATTATATATGTGTCGTAAATGGGTTAATGAGTCGATTTGGGTTGGAATGGACCATTAATGATCCGACCCACCGTTTGACACCTCTACTCTTATGCTATTCTTACATGTGCAGAGGGGAGAGTAGGACAAAACAAGAGAGAGAGACCCAAAAAAAAAAAAAAAAAGTAGAAAAATCAAAAGGGAGAAAAAAATGGAATAAGATAAAAAGTGGGCTATATGGTCAATGAGGCCTTAAAAGTAGTGAGATAGGAGAGCAAGAAAAAACCAAAGTGAAAATGACAAAAGATAGATATATAAAAACAAAAAAAAAAAAAAGAAAATAGAGAACATGGGGAGACCCACGTTGGTTGGCCGGATCCAAATTGGGCCAGTGTCCGCGTCTGACTGAATGGGTCAATTTATATTTTTAAAAAATATTACAAAATAAAAACCTAAAAAAAAAATTTTTTAGGGAAAGGCCTAAATTTAGTTTTGAGTGTTTTTTCTCTTTAAAAAATGCATGAAAAATCTTTCAAAATTTTTAAAATTAGGGAAAGGCCTAGGGTGTGCAACAGAACCGCCCAAACCGGGAACCGGCCGGACCGGACCGGACCGGCCGGTTTTGGGCGGTTCCCACGGTCGGCGGTCCGGTTCCCGGTTCCTAATCTTGGAACCGGTGGCGGTCGTCCGGTTCCCGGTTCCAAGGTGGGAACTGGACCGAACCGGACCGACCGGACCGAACCAAAATTTTTATTTATAATTTATATACATAGAATTAATAAAATATATAAACATGATAACTTATTGTAACCAAAATTACAATTTGATGTAGCAACCTCTTATGTGGCCAATAGACCATTAAAACCCTTTTGTTACTCTTTTATTTATAGAAAAATTTAATTTCATCTTCTACTCAATGTGGGATTAACGCAAAACATGCCAAACCCAATTGATCTTACTATGTATGTGTGCAAAGATCCATTTCGGATGAATCAAGAAAGGGCGAATTTAGCTCGACGGCTATTGGCCAATTCAAGTGCCGAATACAGCTCTTTGCCAGGTCCAATGAAGCATTTCCGGATCACCCAACAAGCAAAAGAGCCGAGCAAAGGAAACAAAAAAGACAACTTCCAAAACCTCATATTCAAGTCCTGAAAACAAGAATGTCGGTTCTGCAGTGACCATATCCAACAGAAAACACGCCACTGAAATTGCAACAATCGATCTATATGCTTATCAACCCCAATCTCATGTTTAAAGCTCTTCAACCTGCAACTAGCTTGATGTTTATAAATCACCAAAATGCTAAGGCTAACATATTCGAGTTCAGTTGCAATTGAAACACAACTTCACCTATTAACGTACAGAGCTACATGACTTGTAAAACTCAAGGACACGAGATTGCCTGCCAATAACACCAAAGAGAAGCACAGAACTAGCAAGAGACTCCAGCAACTACGAACTTACAGAAATGTGAAAAAAGATAAGCCAATTCAATTTTGCCACTATTAACAATTTCAGCAGAGATGGGTAAGCAATCATGAATGATGACCAACAGAGTACGAACGATTTAAAATGGAAAGGATAATTGCCAAACGAATTCGACGCAGAAATTGACCACCGCAAACACTAACTTCTCATTAAAGTATTCATGTCGTGACTTCGATTCAAAACCAAATCAAAAGCCCTAACCCTAAAGCGCCATAACCATCCACAATGATACTCGATTCAACAACAAGTGCATCGAAGTGAAACACCCCCCAAACGCAATTAACTACTAAAGCCATAGAGTCCCGCCCTGCCTCTTGAGGGCGTAGATGACGTCCATGGCGGTCAATCTTTAGTGCAAAAAGTAGAGCCGATTTTGTTGGACCGGACCGGACCGGACCGGACTGGAATCGATGGTCCGGTCCGGTTCCCGGTCCTAGGACCAAACGGTCCGGTCCACGGTTCGCAATTTTGGGAACCGGTGCTCCCGGTCCGGTTCCCGGTTCCAAGGTGGAACCGGACCGAACCGGGAACCGATCACCCTCGAAAGGCCTAAAAATGTTTTCTTTGAGTATCTTTTTTAAGGCATAAAAAATAAATAAAAATAAAATTGATATTTAAATAAGATTAGATACCGGAAGGGCATCGGTGATTGACTAGTGTAATCAAGTCCTCGATTATAGTTTCTCTAATTGCGTAGTAATGAAGTATTTTTCTTGATATTTCATTTAGGATTTTAATCAATCCATCCCAAATCGATTAGTGGTGACTCTTATTTGAAATTGACTTGTAAGTTAAAAACTCGAATCATAAGTCATGAATTAATGAGTTTGGGAGAGCTCGGGTTAAGCCCAACACTTAGTGAGGCATTAGCCTCCGCATGTGCACGCACATAAGGATGCCTAAAATGGAGGTCGTGACAACTTGACGATTCCATTAAGGACTATCTTTTGTGGACTTAGGGCTTTTTATCTTGTTTAAATGCTTTGCTAACTTGGTTTTTTTTGTTTTGTTTGTAGGTTAGTAACTTAAAGATCAATTTTAATTTTGTTAAAATAAAATGTTTTGTGATTATAAACTGCTATGTATATTTTAATGTATTATAATGAAAAGTGATACACCCAACTTGATAGCCGAACCTTAGCCGTTAGGGAATATTTTAGGATGGTGTTAAGAAAGATACGGCTTTAAACGCGAGATTGTGATGTGGAGATTAACGCGAGATTGTGATGTAGAGATTGCTTTTTCTCTTCCTCGAATTTCTTTAGGTAAAACCGGGGTGAAGAGGATATGATGCCAATGTGAGATCGAGCCATGTGTACCATGTACATGTTTATGTGCTCGCCATTTTCTTTAAAAGAAAAGTGATTTCTTTACCATTTTTTACTTAGTCTAATTTACTTAGTCTATTTACTTTATTGGCCCATGGCAATTTATGTTAGTTTTTTGGGTCTCAGTTTATATGTGATGGGAAGAGACAATATCTAGTTTATTCTCGCCCCCAAGTAGAGCTTTTCAGATGGTGAGGTTAGTTGGACCAATTTGCCCAAAAGTGCGTGAAAGCCAAAATTGGTCATCTTCTATCGTTGTTCCAAATCCTTATTCATAGTGAAGTCCTACAAGCAATAGCACATTTTGGTGCCCTAGGACATCCACTTTTATGTTCGGTAGGTTCGAGCTAATCCCAACTCTCGAAGAATACAACACCACTATCGGAATGTCTCTCGAAAGTAAGCTTGTCAGGCCACCTACAGGTATTTGACCCATTGCGTGGGTTAGTGCGACTTTTAAGAACTGGAATTCATGTTGTGAGGCAAATTCTTGAAGCCAACCATAATACTTGCCCTCTATTGTTTCTATTGATTATTTTGAAAATCAACCGATGATCCAAAAAAGTGATATTTTCCTCCTAACCTTTTTCGGATTCATTATTTTCCCCCTATCAAAAGATGCCATAAGTCCCTCGATGGCATGGGTGGTTGATTAGGTCTTAAGGGCACAAAATTATGTTAATGTGATTTTAGCTAAAATGTTCCTGTCCCTTAACCATTTTAAAGAAAACATGGAAAAAATCATGTGGGCCTCCTTGAAAATTTTATAGGTTTGGTTCTTTTCTCACTTAAGCAAATTTGAATGCCACATGCAATTATTTGAAATAAATGATTTCAAAAATCCACTACAGAGATTTGTGGTTCTAAGACCACACATTCCCAACCAAAGTTGCTTTAACCGGATAAACTTTTTAAGGGATCTCACTCTGTGGTGTGCTAGTTGGTTCTATTAGAGAAAACTTTTATAATGTTTTGAAGCTGATAAAACTTTTCTAAATTATATTATGAAGATTGCCAAACTTCTGTGTTAAAGTCTATCTTACATCGAAGTCTACACACTCTAATAAATTCCAGCTTGAACGCAAGTGAAGAATGAAGACGTAACTGGACTCGGGATTATCTTTCTTTCTTCAAGGCTTCAGTTCATACATGATATATATGGTTTTTTGGTTGGGAATATCACCTACGATATTTGTTATCTTTATTGGAATCAATTTTGATACATCAAATCATTTCGGAAAGCATGCTAATTTGGAAATAATTTACTTATGGAAACCAAGGTCCTGATTGTATGGGCAACCAGGATTGACAGACTTTCATCACAATCTTCAAACGACTCGAGATTTCCTTGATTGATTATGTCCAACGGGTTGATTGGAAAAATTCCTTCGGAAAGTGCCAACAGTCAAGAAGGAATGGAGGAATATTTAAGGAGGCCTCTCAAGTCATTCGAGAGAGTGCATGAAGGAAGAATTCCTTTAGAAAGTGCCAATAGTCAAGAAGGAATGAAAGGGTATTTAAAAAGGCCTCTCAAGTCATTCGATGGAGTGTATAAAGGAAGAATTCCAAAGTCTGAAGCTTCCCATTTACTTGTTATTCTTTACACTGTGCTCAGATTTGTATTTACAAGAGAGTGAGACTCATAGTGTGACTTCAAGAGAGCAGTAGAGACTCTCCATTGAGAAGTCAAGATTGCAAGACTATAAATTCTCTTTTGTTTCATAGTGGAAATTAACCCGAAGGCTGTCAGCGTGGGAGAGTGAACGTAGGCTTAATCTAAGCCAAACCACTATAGATTATGTGTTCCTTTTCTCTTCCTTGAACTCATTTACTTAATTCGTATTTCAAATTAAGTCATTCAAGTCTAAACTCTTTCGAAATATGTTGTTCATCAAACTCAGTTTCAAAAGCAAAATATTCTTATTGGATTTCGTGAAAATTGTCTTCACACCTATTCACCCCCCTCTAGATGTTCATATTAGCGCTTTCAGGTTCCACAAAAAAAGAGCTCGCTTTACTTACAAACGTTGTAATCCGATCCTGTTGCTTGGCCTCACCAGCGCCACTCCCTATTTTACCCATATAGGGTGGCATGTCAATACGGAGCCCTTAAGGAGATCTCGCCGCCTCTCAAGACGAAGATCTCTCCAATCTTTTCACCCATAAAAGTCGTGATTACACATTTGAGATTCACATCATCAAGGATACATGGAGCAAGTGCCATCGCAAGGATCGTGTTGCACGAAAGGCTCGATGGACAGGAAAAAGGCCCATTACACCTCTAAATCCTACATCCACAACCATTAGATCTTGACAAGACTGTGACTATTGATCCCTGACCTAGCTAGCAAAATCAGTCAGCAGGAGCAAATTAAGCATCTGCGAAAGGACTTGGGAATAAGCTGAATACGTGTCTTAGAGCTAGTCCAAGAAAGCAAACAGCTTTGCAAGACCAAGGCTCTCCGTCACATATAGAATAGTGGTCACGTGCCCCCTAGTGTCAATGTTTCGAAAGTTTCGTCTTGTTCCTAGTCCCATTGTTTAGGGACTTTTGTTAATAATGTCTAGTATATCGTTCTATCATTATTCCAAGTTTAGATGTGAGAAGTGTCATGTATATAAAATCCTCTTTTGATAAATAAAATCAGTGGGACCATTGCCATAAATCAATCTTCATTTACTCTCATGCTTATTTTATTTTATTTTTTTGTGATGCCAGGTGATTATGAATCGCCGACCTCCAGTTGCTCGTGCATGACCTCAAGCAATAGTGCCCAATCAAAGTGATGTACAAAAATCACCTTGCTAATATTGAAGACGGCGTATAATAGATGTCTATTGTCTTTCAATAGCTCTCAAGGCAAATGGAGTCCACTCAAGCCAAGCTCAATACCATAACTACTCTATCACAAGAAAAGACACTCGTGACACTTGCGAACTTGCCCAATGATGATTAATAGGATAGACACTTTGCAAGGATCATAAAAAAGCTGAGCCAGCTGTAGGATCAAGATCCCATTGATTTGTCTAACTATGTCACTATTAAAATTTCAGAAGAGCTTAAAGTGCCTGAATGCAATGGGTACGCCAATGCCTCTTACCCAAAGGCATATTTGCAGGCCTACCTGGTCAGAGGGATGATTTAATTATACCAATCAAATTTGATTGGCCCCGCCATGTGGTGGTACATTGTAAGGAGGATTAGTTTCCTTAAGACTTGGAAGGAATTGACTGATGCTTTCTGCCAAAAATATAATGTTAACATCAACATCAACACAACATCACCTCGCCTCACGAAGAGCCAATAGGTGCAGAGACAAATGATAGTAAGTTCTTAAGGGCACATGTCGCGTTCGAAGGAGATCAACAGCCCGCCTTTGATCCACAGCCAACGAGAAGAAGGATCGATCGGTAAAAATATCGACGTAGCATTGTAGGATGAAGGCACTATCGAGCAGTATCCTATTATTAAGAAGCTTCCCACTAAAAACGACAAGGAGCTCATGGATGAGGTCAACACTATAAAGCCTATTTAGAGCCGAGCACGGCAACACAACTTCCTAGGCTTAGTGCAAGAGCCGGGGTCCAAAGAGCGTTGACCCCCAACAACCTAGGGAGCGAAACTCCACCATCTCCTAGTCCCCTCGACAAACTCAAGTTGGCAAAACGAAGGGCTATACTCAAGATGTCAGGATTAGGTCTCAAGAAAAGAAAGCTTAAGCAATCCGAACCAATGCTTGCCACTGAGCATAGGCAAAATCTGGCGGCCTATGAGCCATCATGCTAAGGCTTCAAACATCACATGTGGTACATTCCCGAAAGCTACTGGAATTATACAGATGAGGTCTGCCATTCATCTAATAACTACCTCTTACTCGCGCACAAGGTCCAAAGCTTGTTCAAAGGAGGAACACTCACCCTTTAGGGCTTAACTCCCAATGGGCTACTAAATTTGTCACCCGACTATGAGGGTGATGTAAATGCCTCATCCTCGGTTGGAAATTTCGACCTAGAAGAAAGCAATGAAATGATCTCAGAAGAGTCTAGCCTCCCTAAACTAGCATAATTCATCACCATAAAGAATGAAATGTTGATGAAATACCAATCACCTAACCAAGACACAGTGGGTCCATCTTGTCTTCACAGGATTACGATTCCCAAAGCAATGGAAGTACCTAATCTCCGTAAATATAACGGTATGACTTGTCCCATGGCTCACTTGAAATATTTCCAGGCTGAAAAGAGTTAGTACTGCAATCGGACACCATTCATAACTCAGGCCTTCGAAGAGAGTCTCACGGGGCTCGCTTTGTAATGGTTCGTTATGGCAAGGATCTACCTCATGAGGGATTGGAGTGAGCGGTCTCTGCATTCCTACATCAACACCAAAACAAGATTGGAACTGAATTGCTTGGCGAGGATTTGGTTATGGAGGATTTTCGAGTATATGTAGAAAGGTGGGAGGCTTTCGTGATGTAAAGTAACGCTCAACTAGCTGAGAAAGAAATGATGAAGCTATTCGTAAAAGCCTTACCTCGCAAGCATCGCTCTTGGTTGCATGGATTGCGCTTCTATAACTTCAATGGAGTGGTTTTCTCATGTGAATACTTTGAGTCTACTAGAGGTGAAAAACTCAAAGGCGCTTGATTTCGGGGCCAACACTATCAATTATCAAAATGCTCCATTTCATAGGAGTTTTTATGGATTTTGGTTGTTTCTATCCTATTTAGACAAATAGGGCAATTGAAATTGGCACATTAGGTTCCGATGATCTAGACTTGTCGGATCCACTTCTTCAAGAAAGCAGGGGCAAACATAAAAGATTACCCCATTCTTTTTTTTTTTAAAGGTACATCTTGTTCCTTGAATATAATTTTGGGAATGATGCTCTTGCTCTTCCATTTATAGGGAACGAAAGATAGGATGGAATATGCACATACACGATTAGACTCAGAGCATGTGGATCATAATAGCTTAAGAGGAAGCAACTTGGGAATTTTCCTTCACGCTGCTCTCGACCTCTCCCATTTTTTGAATTATCTCAGTGAGCCATCCTTGGAGCTCTACACGCTCCACCTCGCACTTTTACGGCTTTATCTCAAGTCTGAGCAATGCCTCATTCACACAACATACCTGAGCGACCAAGCATGACAATTTCATTGATGGGATGTCCAACATTGGCGAGTTGGGAAGCACGGAGAACGAACTCATTCACTTTCCCTTGAATTGGCTACTGTTAATAGCAAGAAAATCTAGATAGTCAAGGTAATCTCTGGCCCCTTGTTCCAGATGATAACTTTGGAATCTAGAAACCTCTTTTCTTATTTTAGGCGCATACTGCGAGAAGCGGTTGCCAACACAAAAATGTAGGTTTTGACTTTGTTCATTTCAGATTCCATAGAAGCTCGAGGTACATGACTTTGCCTAATGATGTTGATAGTCAAAGGTAGGAAAAAAAAATTTCACAAAAGGAAAACGTTGAAGATAAATCGACAACTATTGGTCGTGCATACATGGCCACGAATGAGAAGTGCCAATCAAAAGGGATGTTGAACCATGACAAGGCAAAATGGTTGTCACCAACATTCGAGACATCCTAAGATGGAGAAAAGAACACTACGAGTGCCATAACTTTGCCTAAATGGACACTTAAGTGCCATAACTTACGAAATGTACACTTAAGTGCCACATTTGAAGAAAAGTGGGACACCTCAGTGCAATCTCCGGCGAAGCTAGCCGAAAATCATATGTGGCATTTAAATATTAATATTTCTCACCGATGTGGCTCGCCGGAGAGTTGAGTAAGCTCTAATTCACGTAAAATGACGTCGTTTCGGGTGTTGGCCAAAATAGAACCCTTAAATTAGCCAAAACGACGTTATTTTGGCATAATTTGAATTTTAATATAATATAAAAATTAATTAAATTAAATTTAAAAAATAAAATAATTTATATTTATTAAAAAAAAAAAAACGGAGGAGGAGGAAGGCGGGGCGGTTGAGGGCTAAGCCCTCGCTGCCGCCTCCCACCGTTGTCGGAGGTGGGGGAGGGTCGACTAGGGCCGCCGAGTTCGGCGAGGGCGGCCAGCCCCTGCCTCGTCGGCGGCGCCTCCCTCCTCCTCCTTCCCCCTCGGTTGGATCTATGCGAGGGCCGCGAGCCCTCGCCGATTTGGGCGAGGGTCGACGACCCTCGCTTGGTCGAGCTAAGGGCCGCCGCCCGCCGGGGTTGCCTCGAAGAGCGGTGGCCCTTGGCCCGGCCGAGTGAGGGCGCTAGATCCGGCGAGGGTTGCAACCCTCGCCGCCGGTCGGTCATGGTCGCCGGTCGCCGGCCCCTAGCTAGGGCCCGACGACCTTAGGCCGACCCTCCCCCTCCGTCGTCGGCCCTTCCTAGCGACGGTGGGAGGCGGCAACAAGGGCGAGGGCTCACCTTCACCGCCTCCCCATTTTCATTTTTTATTTTTTTTTTTTTTAATTTTAAAATTATTAATTTTAAATATTTTAACTAAATTTATTTTTAATTTATTTTAATTAATTTTTATTTTATTTTTTACTATGTTAGTCCAAAATGACGCCGTTTTTGCATTATTTGGCCACATCGGCGTGCAAAGCGGTCTCGTTTTGCACTCGCTTCATAAAAAAAATGACACGTATGCAATTTGGCTGGATTTTGGCTGGATTGATACTCAAGTGAGCCATTTTGCTCCGATTTTGGCACTTAAATGTATCTTTCGTAAGTTATGGCACTTAAGTGTCTCTTTCTGCAAAGTTATGGCACTCTAGGGGTTCGTGTTTCTTCTAAGATGTTATCGAATACAAACTTTGGGGAAGAGTAATTTGGTATCGTTTCCAATATTCTCCCCTCTAATTTTGCTTTTGACAGGAAGTATTGAGATTCAAGGAACAAACTCAATGGTTAATTTGAGCAAATCCATACTGGCCAAGCAAGCACAAGGGAGTTACCCATATTGAATTCACTTGACTTAGTGTGAAAAGACATGTCGTCTCGAAGCCGGTTCAATTAAATGAAAAGAGAAACGCTTCATGGACACTACCAGCACCTTGGCCTAGTGGTATGGGGGATGAAGTGGTTTGAGAACGACTAGAATTCGATCCCCGAAGTGGCAACTAGGTTGCCATATGTAAAAAACCTAATAATTTTTTTTTTTTTTTGCATCTCTTGCTTTTGCAAAAAATGGGAAAGTGTTTGACCTAATGAAAATCAAAAGTGCGGGACTTCATACCCTCTTCAACCCTTATAGGCCTATTCAATTTACCAATGGAGGGTAATGTTGTATCCCTCCTAGTTATTCAATTTCTAAGACTTCATACACTAATGTATTCTATCCTATCTGTTGTAGGATCACCTTATTACCAAGGATATGGATGACAACTCAAGGAGAGGCATGTCAAACTCGGATCAACTCTTCCAAGCGAAACGACGTTTCAAATATTGCCAAAGCAAATCTCAAGAAGATTGCGGGCCTCAATTTGCAATTTTTGCTGTCAGCCCTATTTATTAATCTATCTACATCTTCTCGTATGTAGATGCAAAAGTAGATACATCCATTGAATCAAAGATCAGCCCTGATTAATTGTTTATGCGTTATTTCCCCTTTTGAATGAGGGTACTCTGTGAGCATTCAATTTTTTTTTTTTTGAATAATCCCCTTTGTGTTCAGGATTTAACACGTATGTAGGAGCAATTTTGTTAAATGTTTTTGATGAAATTTTTTGAGCAAAATCAATTATTTGTTTTAGGAGTACAAAATCCTCATAAATACTCCATGCTTTTCCAAATGGATTTTTCATGATGATTTTGTTTGTCTAAGTTGTCGGTTCCACTGAGGATCATCAAAGTATACGGCTGAATGAATGATGTGGGAACGATTGAGCATGCCAAATGAGGTGCATCAGAATGATGAAAGGCAAGCCACATCCCATACACATTCCCCTATTTATACACTTGTGAGATAAACATAAGAGGTTCCATGTTTGCAGGGTAAAGGGTTCTCTCGCGAATGGTACGATAACTAAAGTAATAAGGGGCATTTCATTTCTCCACTCTAAACACTACAGGTTATCCATTGCTTACCTCCTTTGAGTCCCATACACTTGTGAAATTTCTTTCATACCCTTGTCAAGAACCATCCCACACTAGGGTAGATCAGAGGTGAGACGGCATCACAAAGTAAGAAAGAGGATAGAATTTTTTTTGCTCACACTCGTATCAATTTTTGGGTGTCTTTATTACATATGAACACTCACGATAATTTAAGTACCCTAGAATGATGAAGAATGAGTCTTTTTCTACCTTATGCACTTGTATCCATTGTATAGCCCAATTAAGTTTGTAATTCACCTTCACATTAAGGCAAAATAGGAGTCACTACTGTTTAAGTAGCATGATTTGGAATGTGATCAAAGATGAAGACCTAAGAGTCTAATAGAAATGTTTTGTTTGAACTTGCCTAGATCAATCCTCATATAACAAAAATGAAAAAATAGGGGCATGGAAAAGTAGTGTATCTGATAAAAGTAAGGTCAATGCCCATAAATGAGAAAATTGGATTAAAAACTAAGGGCATAAAAAAGCAGTGTGCCTAGTAAAAAGGAAGGCTGACCCCCTCAGAAAAAAAAAGAAGAAGTGAATTTCAGCCATTAGTACTTCCAAGCAAAGCTTCTGTCATGGTTCAATTAATGGAGCAACCGTGAAGATAAAATTCGGCGATGAGAAGAAAAATTTGGTGACAATGCTAAGATAATCACCAATTCCCATCTTTTTACACATGACCCAAGCCCACATTGCTTCCCTTTGTAAAACTCTTTTTAGACTAGGACACTTCAATTAACATGTGACTTCATATGTTTATAAGCATTGCTCGAAAAAGTACGAGCAAGATTATTTATATATCTTTTGTAGGGTTCTTGACTTGTAAACTCGGAAATGATTGTGCTACATTTCTTTCATAAGCCTTGACCTTGATGGTCCCTTTAGATAAGCCATTGACCAAGCCTACATTACAATCCCGACAAAGACCTCTCAGATTGGTAAAGTCATACCACTTGTAAGAATACTCAGGCCCCTGCTGACATGATGACAGTGAGATTGTGTGGTTCTTATGAATCATGTATTAATGGTCAGGATAAAATAACATTTTCCATGAGAGTGAATTGAAAGCCCTTTCGGAATGAAAGTCCTTCATTTGACATGTTTAAGACATCCACATTCTAAATGAAGATTATCTATCTTAATTTTCCTATTGGAACTTTGGTGATGCAAAACTAACAAAATTGTCATGCATTTACAACATGCTTGCATATTGGATGAGACATACTCTGAAAAATCAGAGATATCGCCAAGTAAGCATATCTCTGCCCTTATTTCCAAAAAACCTTGTGTCTGACCGAGTCTTTTATTGACCTTGAGTACCTGCCACTGTCCAGGTACTCTATCTTATTGACACTCGACTTATTTGAGTTCTCTTTAGAGTTTGGATACTTACAACTGTTCAATTATCTCATTATCTTTGAGTACTTGCCATAGTCTTGGTACTCCCTTATCGACACTCGACCTGTTCGAGTTGTCCTCAAAGTATGGATACTTGTGATTGCTCAAGTAACCTTTTGTCTTCAAGTACCTACCATTGTCCAGTTATTCCCTTTTAATGACACTTGAGTTGTCTGAGTTGTCCCTAAATTGCATCTTGGGATACTTGTAGCTATCCAAGTATTTCACTACTTTGTGTGCTTGCGACTACCTAGGTATGCTCTCTTACTACAATGACACTAGACCTGCCCGAGTTGTCCTCAAATTGTATAATTGAATACTTGTAGCTATTCAAGTATTCTACTGCTTTGTGTGCTTGCGGCTACCCATGTATGCTATCTTATCACCATGGCACTTGGCTTGCCCGAGTTGTCCCTAAATCGTATCATTAAAAATTTGCGATTGTCCAAGGATTCCACTACTTTGTGTACCTGCGACTACTTAGGTATTCCAGCTCTTTTGAGTGCCTATGGTCATCTAGGTACTCCCAAAGCTTTATTGCTCTATGGTGCACTCGAGAAAAAGTCATCTACTGAATAGATGATCGGTTCCCCATTCATCGATTTGGTGTGCTTCCATAGCTCATAATTCCTTCCTTGACATGACGTGCTTCTGTAGCCCATAATCCCTCTACATCGATCTGGTGTGCTTCTGTAGCCCGAAGTCTCTCTACATTATTGACCCAAAGATGCTTTCGTAGCCCAGAGTCATTTTACATCGACTTGGCGTACTAGTAAATTTATGATTAACTTATCTCAAATTAATTTTTTTACCACGAAAAACCCAAATTAGTATACCTATGACAAATTTACCTCAAATAACCACAAAAAATTCAAACTGGTGCACTGGTGAAAAATTTATTTATAAACTAATTTTTTTACCACAAAAAAACCCAAACTGATATATTTATAACAAATATACAATTCGTTAAATTGGATTAATATCACAAAAAATTGCAAAACTAATACAATTGTGACAAATAGAGAGTAAAATCCCAAATTGGTACATCAATCAACTATCATGCGTCATCCGACTCGGCAATTTGGCAATAAAATTTAACGAAATCTAACGGAGGGTAAATTTGTTAAAGGTGCACAAGTTTAGGGTTTTTTATCGTGATTTTCCACTATGATCATTTGTTTATGCCTCATCAAAGTTGCATCTTTCGGTATACACTGCTCATTTAAGTTTGCTAATTTCCCATATCTTGTTTGAGGATAGGATGGAAAGGAAAAAGCCAAGTTTTATTTTGTTTGATCAGTTAGATAGGTTGGAGCAGGTAATTTATTAACGTATTAGATAGATCATACAAAAATTTTCAAAGGAAGCCCTAAAGTTGACTTCAGTAGCACAAAGTGGTAATATCTTGTAACTTTTTTGGCGGCTGAAAACCTCTTTATCCAATAAAAAAGGGTATAGAAAGATTACAAACGTGGGGTTTTTGTGACTAACAAAGATAATAATTCTAAGAGGAGTAGAATGGAGATTGCAATGTCAAACTTGATTATATTTGAGGGCCAAATCAAACTTGAGTTGAAGCGTTTATAGTTTTACAAGGAGACTAGCTCTTGGGGGCTAGCTTAGCCTTGATCATCTCGACCTCCTTAACATCAATCTGGAATGCCTTGGCTAGCACATTGTTCGGCACCGTGGGTTCAGCCGCGAACAGTGTAGTTGCGATAAACGAGGCTCCTGGCAATTGGCTGTTGAATGCCGCAATGGTGGCCGCAGGGGTGTTTTGGACGTTCATTTGGAAGTGGACCAAACCTCTAGGGAAAACAAAGATCTCGCCTGCCTTGATGGTCTAAGCAACGAGGACATTAGCAGTGGTTATGAATCCGCCGTATATCTCCCCATAGAGCACGAACACCATCTCAATGGCTCATGGGTGGGTATGGGGTGCACTGAGGCCGAAAGGAGCAAAGTCGCTACGGTCCAAGGACATGTCGAGGGTGTTGAGGCCTGGGATCTTTAGGACATTGCGCCTTCTCACCAGATTGCCTAAGGTGTTGTTGGGGAGTCCGGGTTTGGCCAGCCCATTGTAGAAGAAGTCCGTTTCGTTGAAATCCGCTTTGCAAGGGAATCCATTGACTTTCACTTCTGTTCATCACAATACTATGGACAAAGGCGGACCCCTGGAGTGCCTTAACTTTGGCCAAAGGGACACTTAAGTGCCATAACTTACGAAAGGTACACTTAAGTGCCAAAATCGAGTAAAAATGATCACTTGAGTGCCAATTCGATCAAAATCTGGCCAAAATATTGACGTGGCACTTCCGGCGAATCGAGCCCAAAACGACGCCGTTTTACACACTAACGGGGCCTAAATGGCGTCTTTTGGGCTGGGGCGTGGCAAAAAAATAAAATAAAATAATTAATTAAATTAAATTAATTTAAAATATTTAAAAATAATAATTTTAAAATTAAATTTAGTTAAATATTTTAAATTAATAATTTCAAATTAAATTCAGTTGAAATATTAAAATATTAATAATTAAAAAAAAAGGAAGGGGGAGGCGGGCGAGGGATTAGCCCTCGGCCCGTTCTTTGCCCGCCGCCCGCCGCCTGGGAAGGGTTAGCGACGGCGGGGGAGGGTCGGCGAGGGCTCGCAAGCCCTCACCGCCGGTCGGCCGGGTTGCCAGGCTCTAGCCGGGGCCAACGACCTCAGCCGACCCTCCCCGCCGTCGCCGGCCCTTCCGGGCGGCGACGGGATGGCGGCGGCGAGGGATTTCCCAAGGCTGCCTCCCCCTCTTTCATTTTTTTTTATATATTTTTTTAAATTTTAAATTATTAAATTTTTTAATATTTCATCTAAATTTAATTTTAAAATTATTAATTTTAAATATTTTAACTAAATTTAATTTTAAAATTATTATTTTTAAATATTTTAACTAAATTTAATTTAATTTTTTTTTACCACGTCAGTCCAAAACGACGCCGTTTTGGCCATGTCGCATGCAAAACGACGTCGTTTTGGGCGCTTTGCCGGAAAAACGCCACGTTGGCGTTTTGGCCGGACTTTGGTTTGAGTGGCACTTAAGTGATCCGTTTTCTTCGAATGTGGCACTTAAGTGTACTTTTCGTAAGTTATGGCACTTAAATGTCCCTTTGGCCAAAGTTATGGCACTTGAAGCGTTCTTTTGCCCAATACTATGAATCATACAATGCCTTAAACATGCATATTATTTGTTTTGTGAGAGAAACTTATGAGCCCTATACTAACTTCAAAAATACTATTATTCTAAGAATAGAAATTTTGTATAGTTGCCAAACACGTTATCTTATTCAAAAATTATTCCAAGGAATATAAATAGAAAAAAACTATTTCTAAAAAAGAAATTATTCTCTGGAACAAAAATGTTACCAAACGCACACTTAATGTCTAAGGTTTATCGATACTCGTCCGGAGTCCCGAGTAGTTTAAGAAGAAGATTATAAAAAGCACATATAGACAAGCTTATATGCTCCTACTGGAAGCGAGATCGACGACACAGACATCTTGGAGCATGTCGGGATCAGCAAAAACGATGCCTAGGAAGACGGCGAAGCTCATGACTATAACAACAACAACCACCATTCTTGGACCGATCACCATTGTTAATGGCATGCAAAAGGGAAGCAAGGAAGAAGAAGGCTTTGCTGGGCAAATTATATCTTCTTCTCAGCTTGGAGTGTAGTACTTATAAGGGAGAAGTAGGACATATAAGGCGTTGACTTTTGAATGTGGCTGCAAGTTCAAATTGCGTAGCATGAAACATGTCTATTGGCCCCAAAGAAAAAGTCTTCTCAAACTCAAAGAATTTGCCGCCCAAGAAAAAAAAAGACTCAAATAATTTATTAACAATTAATTGAAAAGGAGAAAAACAGCTTAAATTTTCTTTAATGATTAAAGGGACAAGTGTTCGGAAGTCTCAGAACTTGTCACGAAAATGCATTCGATCTAAAACTTGCAAAAAAGTGCATTTAAGTCCTAAAACTTGTCAAATTGTTTTAACGAGTCCTAAGATCGACGCCGTTAGCCTTTTCCATTAAAAATGTCGACATGGCATTTTAAATAATTTTTATTTTCCACGTGAATTTTTTAATTATTTAAAAAAAATAGATTTAAAAACTAAAAATCAAATTTATTCATTTTATCTTATTTTCACCAAAAACTTTAAAAAAAGTTAAAATATTTATTAAAAAATTTAATTAAAAATAATTTTTTTAGTTAAAATATTTATAAAAAACATATTTAAAAAGTTAACATTATTTTTAAATTTATTTTTAAAAATTTTAAAATAAAATTTTAAAAATAAAATTTTTAACTTTTCTTTTTAGTTTTTGTTGAAAATAAGATAAGAATAAATATAATGTTTTAGTTTTTAAATCTAATTTAAAAAATGGATAAAAGTTAATTAAAAAATAAACCTGGAAAATAAAAATTATTTAAAATGCCACGTCAGCATTTTTAACGGAAAAGGCTAACGGCGTCGATCTTAGGACTTATTTGAAACAATTTGACAAGTTTTAGACTTAAATGCAGTTTTTGCAAGTTTTAGGACTGAAACATTTTCGTGACAAGTTGTAGGACTTCTCGGAACACTTATCCCATGATTAAATTCAGCAAAACTATGAGAATGAACTTATGTAATAATTCCTAGCTCCTGTCATTCGCTATTCTATTGATAGAAAATAAGGAGGAGATTGAAACTTGGAAGGCGGAATGAGATGCTAGACTTCTTTTATAAGGCGCCTTTTGGCAAGTCAAAAATTTTCTTGATAAGGCCGACGAGTGCACTAAAGGGTTGGTTCTTTCATGAATCCACCATCGATATCAAAACCTTATTTCGTGCTTGTTGACACTCTAAATTGTCCTTATTGTCATGTGCTAGTCACAAGGGATATAGACAATCATAGACATTCAAAATTACCCTCATTGTCACGTGCAAGCTGTGATTAATATTAACCCAACCTAGGTTAGTCAAGAGCCGTTGGACTTGATTTCGATGCACCTTCAAATGGAGATACGTGATTCAGTGATAATTAGTTGATTGCCACATGTCAAGGTCAAGAGATACTACTAAAGACGTAAAATTCAAATAGAATTGGCATCAAGATTTAGGCGGGAATCGTTGGTACTTATCAGGGCACGCATAATCAAATGAGCAGTAAATACTTACTAAACAAGTCATGTGAGCATTGTCGAACATGTCAGGCGACAACAAGATATGGATAAAGCGGTTAATGAGAGAATGTGGAGCAACTTTCAAGAAGTATTCAACCGACCATCGATGGTTCCCAGATTGGGCTATAAATACCGTAGATAATCCAACGAAGGGCCTCCCCTCCCCTTCTCCCCCGGGGGAACAACACACAAAAATCCTTCATCTTATTTTTTTAGTTTTCTAAGCCTAGCTTAGTTTAGATGTAGCTTTAGATTCCTTTCGTAGACTCAATTCTTGCGAGTGCTTATATTTTAGATAGTGTTGTCGTCGATTAGATTCCGATGTTATGTCCTCATATCCATGTAGAAGTAGTACCTACCATCTATTGAGTCCATCTTCTAGTGTCATCAACTAAAATTCAACATTGTGTCCTCATATCTATTTAGGAGCAGTACCTACCAGGTGTTGTTTCCATCATCCAGCATCGTCGATTTAGGTTCGATGTCGTGTTCTCATATCAATTTAGGAGCAGTACCTACCAAGTGTTGTTTCCACCGTCTAACGTCGTTGATTAGGTTTCGACGTTGTGTCCTTGAACCCAATTAGGAGCAATGCCTACTCGGTATTATTTTCAATGTCTAGCGTTGTCGAATTAGCTTTGATGTTGTACAGACCATGTTGATTTTAATGGGGTTTCATTAGCGTGTTGAAGTGTGTTTCAATCAAGTTGTTGATTAGATTTCGACACTGGTCGTCATTGATTCCATGCTTGTATTGATCGACTCCATTAGGTTCGGGACAATATATTATATATCTCATTTAGCATTGACATTCTCTGTCCAATACTAGCATAGAGCCTAGGTCCCCTTTAATAAATACCAAAATATAACACTTGATGGAAGATATTTCGTTGTGGGATCCAAAACCGACGAAATAGTGCTATTCATCGAACCCATCTTTTTCGATATGAAACAAATGCTTGACACACTTGACTTATACAAATTTAGTTTACGATTACGGAGTGAATTTGTAAATTTCTCATAGTGCTTAAATACAAACATACTCATCTTTAATGCCCACTTACACATAGTATATCATTTAGAAATCAATTCCATAGACCATTTGCAATCACTATCACCCCTCTATGTCTATATATATATATATAAGGTGTTGACTTTTGAATGCGGCTGCAAGTTCAAACTGCAAAGCATGAAACATGTCTATTGGCCCCAAAGAAAAAGTCTTCTCAAACTCAAATAATTTGCCGCCCAAAAGAAAAGGAAGACTGAAATAATTTATTCACAATTAATTGGAAAGGAGAAAAACAGCTTAATTTTCTTTAATGATTAAATCGGCAAAACTGTGAGAATGAACTTATGTAATAATTCCTAGCTCCTATCATTCGCTATTCTATTGATAGAAAAGAAGGAGGAGCTCGAAACTTGGAAGGCGCAATGACATGCTGGACTTCTTTTAGAAGGCTCATTTCGGCAGGTCAGAAATTTTCTCAACAAGGCCGACAGAGTGCCCTAAAGGGCTGGTTCTTTCATGAATCCACCATCAACATCAAAACCTTATTTCATGCTTGTTGACACCTAAAAGTTTTATTATTGTCACATGCTAGTCACAAGGGATATAGACAATCATCGACATTCAAATTCACCCTCGTCGTCATGCGCAGGCTGTGATTAATATTAACCCAACCCAGGTTAGTCAAGAGCCTTTGGACTTGATTTCGATGGGCCTTCAAGTACAGTTACGTGATTCGCTGATAAATAGTTGATTGCCACGTGTCAAGGTCAAGAGATACTACTGAAGACGTAAAATTCAAATAGAATTGGCATCAAGATTTAGGTGGGAATGGTTGGTACTTAAAAGGGCACGCATAATTAAATGGGCGGTTAATACTTGCTGGACAAGTCATGCGAGCATTGTCGAACAAGTCAGGAGACAACAAGATATTGATAAAGCGGTTAAGCAGAGAATGTGGAGCGACTTTCAAGAAGTATTTAACCGACCGCCGATGGTTCCTAGATTGGGCTATAAATACCGTAGATAATCCAACGAAGAGCCTCCCCTCCTCCTCTCCCTCAGGGGAACAACACACAAAAATCATTCATCTTATCCTTTTAGTTATCTAAGCCTAGCTTAGTTTAGTTATAGCTTCCGATTCCTTTCATAGACTCAATTCTTGCGAGTGCCTATATTCTAGGTGGTGCTGTTGTCAATTAGATTCCAATGTTGAGTCCTCATATCCATCTAGAAGCAGTACCTACCAACTGTTGAGTCCATCTTCTAGCGTCATCAACTAAAATTCAATGTTGTGTCCTTATATCTATTTAGGAGCAGTACCTACCAAATGTTGTTTCCACCATCCAGCATCATCAATTTGGGATCGACGTGGTGTCCTCATATCCATCTAGGAGTAGTACCTACTAGGTGTTGTTTCCACCATCTAGCGTCGGTAATTAGGTTCCAACGTCGTGTCCTTGACCTCAATTAGGAGCAGTGCCTTCTTGGTATTATTTTCAATGTCGAGTGTTGTTGAATTAGCTTCGATGTTGTACAGACCACGTTGATTTTAATGGGGTTTCATTAACGTGTTGAAGTGTGTTTGAATCAAGCTGTTGATTAGATTTCAACATTGGTCGTCATTGATTCCAAGCTTGTATTGATCGACCCCATTAGGTTCGAGACTATATATTATATATCTCCTTTAGCATTGACCTTCTCTGTCCAATCCTAGCATAGAGCCTAGGTCCCCTTTAATAAATACCAAAATATAACACTTGATGGAAGATATTTCATTGTGGGATCCAAAACCGACGAAATAGTGCTATTCATTGAACCCATCTTTTTCGATGTGAAACAAATGCTTGACACACTTGACTTATGCAAAGTTGGTTTACGATTACAGAGTGAATTTGTAAATTTCTCATAGTGCTTAAATACAAACATACTCATCTTTAATGCCCACTTACACATAGTATATCATTTAGGAAATCAATTTCATAGACCATTTGCAATCACTATCACCCCTCTATGTCTATATATATAAGGTGTTGACTTTTGAATGCGGCTGCAAGTTCAAACTGAACAGCATGAAACATGTCTATTGGCCCCAAAGAAAAAGTCTTCTCAAACTCAAATAATTTGCCGCCCAAAAAAAAAAAACAGAAGACTCAAATAATTTATTAACAATTAATTGGAAATGAGAAAATCAGCTTAAATTTTCTTTAATGATTAAACTCAGCAAAACTGTGAGAATGAACTTATGTAATAATTCCTAGCTCCTATCATTCGCTATTCTATTGATAGAAAAGGAGGAGCTCGAAACTTGGAAGGCGGAATGACATGCTAGACTTCTTTTAGAAGGCTCATTTCGGCAGGTCAAAAATTTTCTCAACAAGGCCGACAGAGTGCCCTAAAGGGCTGGTTCTTTCATGAATCCACCATCAATATCAAAACCTTATTTTGTGCTTGTTGACACCCAAAATTATCCTTATTGTCATGTGCTGGTCACAAGGGATATAGACAATCGTAGACATTCAAAATCACCCTCGTTGTCACGTACAGGCTGTGATGAACATTAACCCAACCCAGGTTAGTCAAGAGCAATTGGACTTGATTTCGATGGGCCTTCAAATGGAGATTCGTGATTCGGTGATAAATAGTTTATTGCCATGTGTTAAGGTCAAGAGATACTACTAAAGACGTAAAATTCAAATAGAATTTGTGTTAATATTTAGGCGGGAATGGTTGGTACTTAAAAAGACACGCATAATCAAATGAGCGGCTAATACTTGCTAGACAAGTCATGTGAGTATCAACAAACAAGTCAGAAGACAACAAGATATGGATAAAGCGGTTAAGCAGAGAAAGTGGAGCAACTTTCAAGGACTCAACCGACCATCGATGGTTACCAGATTGGGCTATAAATATCGTAAATAATCCAACGAAGGGCCTCCCCTCCCCTTCCCCCCCCACCTATTGAACAACACACAAAAATCCTTCATCTTATCCTTTTAATTATCTAAGCCTAGCTTAGTTTAGTTATAGCTTCAAATTCCTTTTGTAGACTCAATTCTTGGGAGTGCCTATATTCTAGGCAGTGCTGTCATCGATTAGATTCCGACGATGTGTTCTCATATCCATCTAGAAGCAATACTTACCAAGTGTTGAGTCCACCATCTAGTGTTGTCAATTAAAATTCAACGTTGTGTGCTCATATCTATTTAGGAGCAGTACTTACCAAGTGTTGTTTCCACCATCCAGCGTCGTCAATTTGGTTCCGACGTCGTGTCCTCATATCCATCTAGGAGTAGTACCTACCAGGTGTTGTTTCCACTATCCAGTGTCATTGATTAGGTTCCAACGTTGTGTCCTCAAACCCAATTAGTAGAAGTGCCTTCTCGGTATTATTTTCAATGTCCAGCGTTGTCAAATTAGCTTCGATATTGTACAAACCATGTTGATTTTAGCGGGGTTTCATTAGCGTGTTGAAGTGTGTTTGAATCAAGCTGTTGATTAGATTTCGACACTGGTCATCATTGATTCCAAGCTTGTACTGATCGACTCCATTAGGTTCGAGACTATATATTATATATCTCCATTAGCATTTGACCTTCTCTGTCAAATACTAGCATAGAGCCTAGGTCCCCTTTAATAAAAACCAAAAAAAAAAATATATATATATATAACACTTGATGGAAGATATTTCGTTGCGGGATCCAAATCCGACGAAACAGTGATATTCATCGAACCCATCTGTTTCCCTATGAAACAAATGCTTGACACACTTGAATTATGCAAAGTTAGTTTATGATTGTGGAGTGATTTTGTAAATTTCTCATGGTGCTTAAATACAAAAATACTCATCTTGAATGCCGACTAAAACATAGTATATCATTTAGGATATCAATTCCATAGACTATTTGCAAATCACCATTCCCACTCTCTGTCTATATATATATACACACACATATATCAAGATTCAATTTTGACGCCAGATATGCTTGCGAGTTGCATCAAAATCATAGTTACTTCTGTGTGCATCTCTAAATTCATTACTTACAGAAATATACACATCTTGATTTGGCGCGTAGCGACCTAACAAAAAGGCTTCTGCACATGGAACCTACTACAGCGTATGGCATATGCTTTGTAGCCATTTGATGGAATACATACCATTTGCACTTCTTAAAATTCATTTGGTTACGTTTACGTAATCACTTTTTTCGATTCTTAAACGAAAAAAAATGAGGGTATCCTCTGTCTTTTAAGAGCTATCGGCATCTTTGAAATTTTTACTTGTCCTTCAATAATCAAGAACTTTCTTGTGTGTGATGATAAACGATGAGGATATCATTCGAATATCTAGAGTAGTTCTTTGAATGTTATATAGAAATAATAGTGCTACTTTAGTTAATTCTAACTAATTTACATTTTTTTTTTCATTATGATGAAAGATATCATGGACTGACACAAATCAAAGGTATAATAAGATGTGGACTGACGAAAGAATGTTTAAATAAAAATAAACTAGTTATATCGATTTATAAATATCAGTTCTGGAATTTTCAAAGGCCTTTACTGAATTTGGGAAAGCACCTGAAGACGGCTCTGGAATCTTATAGTTGAAGACAATTAAATAAATTTATTTATGGCATATCTAAACGGAACTGGCACATTAACCACACGAGTTTAGGGTTTTGGCCGGTCATTTATTTATAAAATCATCTATCTACTCCACATTTCCCGGCATTTTGGCCCTCGTTGACTTTCGATCTCCTTTTCCGATTGGTCGTTTTTCTACTTCATTTTTGGTGTTCGGCAGCATGCAAGTGATCGCTGTCGGAATGCAACCTGCCCCGTTCGCATCCTTAAAAAATGTTATAAGGCCACCCAACACGTGAACTTTGGTCCCCTTTGTTTAGAAATTGGGCTACGGATTGAAAAGCCGACAAGATTTATTATAATCACATAAAAGTAGGATATGACGGTACCATAAAAACCTGTACCGTTGCAAAATTAGGTTGTTGTAATGAACTCGTATGATATAGCTTGAGATAATTGTTTAAAAAGTTATAAATTTATTGTATGACAACCACTCCAATTTTAAATTTTCAAATTTGGTAAATTCAATCATAAACCTTTTGATGATCTTTCAATATAATTATTCTGATCAATTTCATTCAGAAATCATTTGTAAATTGCCAATTTTTATTTTTATTTTTCTATTAATTTTTATTTCTCTTCCTTGGCAACGCCTTAAAGTTACGAAATCCTATATTAATTTACATTTTTAATGCGAAAGACTCACAAACTTTCTTCCATTTAAATTACTAACTCATTTTCAGCTTATGAGCTTTTATTTGAGTTACTTACCAAAGTTTATTTAATTTTTAAATTTATCAACTTTTGTTGTCTTTCTTACAAACACCTTATACATATCAACTTTTATATGAATTTATGGACTTTTATCCATGTGATTGTTTCACTTTCTACCGTAAGATTATCAACCCTAATTTGAGTTGCTCCCAATGTTCATTTATATTTTTTTCGTAAATTTTCCAACTTTTCTATGGAGTTTTCAACTTTTATTCATCTTACTTACCAACTAGTTAGAAATAACAACCTTAAAGTTATTACCAACTTTTCTTCAATTAAGTTACTGGCTAATTTTACATTACCGAATCTTATTTGAGTTAGTAGTCGATAAGTTGTTTTTCATATTACGAAATTCTCTTATCTTAGACCAGTTTTTTTTTCCTTATGTGTTACATGGTTTTGTTGACTTTTCTTACCGTTGCTTTAAATTTATCGACTACTATATGAAATTACAAATATTTATTTGAGTGACCTATGAACTTTTTCCTGCATAAATTATTAGCTAACATTTATATTATATTTTAACTTGCTAAATTTTATATTGATGTACCACTTTCATTTCTCTTGCTTACCGACTTATCATTAGTTATAAGGGTTAATACTATTTAAAAAAAATCTACTGTTAACCACCTTTTAATATACCTTTCTTACGAACTGCTTACAGTTTATCCACTATTATATGAATATTAGAAATATGTATCATTTACTAAGTCATAAATTTAACAAAGTCATCCTACATATGTATTCTTATAAAAAAAAATTACTAAAATGATTTGAAAATGATTTTTTGAGATGCAGAAATAAATACGATTTCCTATAGTTTAGACTAGAGCATTAGTTCAATCACCTTCCTTATATATCAATTATCAAATGGAGCTCTCGAGAACATATTGGTGGAAATTTATTCTTTTAGTTAGGCAACGGGACTGATAATTTTCCTTTGCACATAGCGGGAGAAAAGATATGACAAAGAAAAAAGCATTAAAAGAAAAGCAGAGATGCCCTAAAAATTCGATTTGGTTATCAAGTATATGGACTCTGGAGTGCTGGCACTCCTCCTGATTTAGAAAAAAAAAAAAAAAAAGGGAACGAAAAAGAAGTCGAGGACAATTCAACTTCGGTTAAATGGTGCCCAACTTGAATTCTGAATAAAAACTTAGTCACTGCACATCATATAATGACATAAATTTGAATAACAACCTTATTATTCTCGCAAGTATTCCTTGAGAAAGGTTTTCAATTTTAATTCAAATCTAAATCAACTTACCATTAGTTATTAAGGTTGATACCATTAAAAAAAAAACCCCAGAATATGCCGGCTGTGAAATATTCCGAACTATTTATTGTGTTGTGAAAAGCTCTAAACTTGCCTGTTATGACACAAGTATCAAAAGCTTTTTTTTTTTTTTTTTGTGTTTCAAAAGAAAAACCAAACTTATACATATGTGACATGTACACCATTATTTCAATTCCGTCCAAGGATATATTAGTCACACTATGTTCGAGGTTTTTTTACACAGTGAGCAAATTTGGGGGTTTTGGTGACATAAATTTTTTTGGAGGTATTTATGTCACGGTGCGCATAATTTGAAGTTTTTTTTTTTTGTAGTATTTGCCTGATTATTATAGTTGATTGATTTTTTTCAGAATGTTGCTGACATAATTCTCGAATTGAGTTTTCACAACGGCCAAAACATTTGGCATGTAAAACGTCCGAATGAAAATTTCAGGGCTGAAACTTCGAGCCACGCAGAAAATTGGTTACAAGCCCGACCTGGCCTGCCATTCTCTAGGTCCCACGAACCTTCTTTTTTGTGATATTTCCATTTTTCTATTCATTTTTCTTCAAATGAATAATAATAATAATAATGCATTTTTACTCATTGTCACTTTCGTCACCTTCATTTTCCCACTCTTTTCAAACATAAAATAGTCATTTATCTTATTTTCTCGGCTTTCATTTTTCAAACATTTCCAAATAACTTTATTTTCTTCACCCTATATTTCTCTTCGCCTCGGAATCTGTTTTTTTTTACCAAACATAGTTTTGGGAGATTTAATTTAGGGTGCGTTGGTGAACATTCCTTTTATTTTCTTCACCTCATATATTCATCTATATAAAATTTAAGCATAATGAATTTCAAACGCATGCAACGCATAAATTATAATAATGGATAACTTACATTAGAAATAAACATATGTTTGAACTTTTGTAATTATTGATTATTAATGTAAACTGAAGCGATAGGGTTTGTTAATATCAGAAAAAAGTAGCAGGATTCTTAACTATCACTATTATAAGTTTACGTTTGAGACATCTATAATTTTTTTCCATTTCATTTTATTTAAAAATTGAATTATTGGAATAAAATAAAAGTCGTGAGCTTGCAAATAGACTAAGATGTATTTTTATACTATTGTTTTCTCTTTAAAATTAAGTGAATGCCTTTATTATGTGAAATCTATCTAATTAATAAAAAGCTACACATAAATAATATTCATGTGGTAATATATAATCAACACTCGTGTTAGGTGGTTTGACCTAGCGGTGTTGGTTAGTAAGTTGTGTGGTCAAAACAAAAGTATTTCTATTATGGGTTTATACTACGAAAACCCAAAACTAGTACATTTATGATAGGCTCATCCCAAATTAATTTTTTGACAACGAAAAACCCAGATTAGTATACTTGTGACAAATTTACCCCAAATAACCATTAAAAAAATTCAAATTGGAGCACTTGTGAAAAACTTATCCATAAACTAAGTTTTTGACCACAAAAAATCTCAAATTTATACATTTATGACAACTATAGCATTCGTTAAATTGGATTAATATCATAGAAAAACATAAAACTAGTACAACTATGACAAACAAATAGTAAAATCCCAAACTGGTACATCAATCAACTATCATGCGTCATTCGACTCAGCAATTTAATAGTAAAATTTAACGGAAACTAACGGAGGGTAAATTTGTTAAAGGTGCACTAGTTCGGGTTTTCGATTGCGATTTGCCACTATGATAATCTGTTTTATGCCTCATTAGAGTTGCATCTTTCCCTATACATAGCTGATTGAAGTTTTCTAATTCCTCGGATCTTGTTCGAGGACAGGATGGAGAGGAGAAAGCCAGGTTTTATTTTGTTTGATCAGTTAGACACATTGGATCAGGTAATTTATTAACGTATTAGATAGATCATACAAAAAATTTCAAAGGAAGCCTTAAAGTCAACTTCAGTAGCACGAAGTGGTAATATCTTCCAACCTTTTTTGGTGGCCGAAAACTTATTTATTCAATAAAAAGGGTACATAAAGATTACAAATTCCCAGAGGAGTAGAATGGAGATTGCAATGTCAAATTTGATTCTATTTGAGGGCAAAATCAAACTTGAATTGAAGTGTTGGTAGTTTTATAAGGAGACTAGCTCTTGGGGGCAAGCCTAGCCTTGATCATCTCGACCTCCTTAGCATCAATCTGGAATGCCTTGGCCAACACATCGTTCGGCACCGTGGGCTCGGCCCGCGAACAAAGTGCGCAAAGCGACATTTGGGGCTCCCGCCAATTGGCTGTTGAATACCGCAATGGCGGCCGCTGAGGTGTTTTTGACGTTCATTTGGAAGTGGACTAAACCTCTAGGGAACACAAAGATCTCGCCCGCCTTGATGGTCTTAGCAACGAGGATGTTAGCAGTGGTTATGAATCCGGCATATATCTCTCCATAGAGCACAAACACCATCTCTGAGGCTCGTGGGTGGGTGTGGGGTGCGATGAGGCCGTAAGGAGCAAAGTCGCCACGGGCCAAGGACAAGCCGAGGGTGTTGAGGCCCGGGACCTTTTTCGACATTGGCCCTTGTCACCAGAGAGCCTAAGGTGTTGTTGGGGAGTTCGGGTTTGGCCAGCCCATCCTGGAAGAAGTCCATTTCGTTGAAAGTTTCTTTGCAAGGAAATCCATTGACTTTCACTTCTGTTCATCACAATATATGAATCATACAATGCCTTAAACATGCATGCTATTTGTTTTGTGAGAGAAACTTACGAGCCCTATACTAACTTCAAAAACAATTTAGCTAATGAAACTAGAAAGAGTGCAGATATAAAGTTCTCGTCATGGAGAAGTATAAGAGAATACAAGCCTTGTACATGATAGAATTAGGGTATGCATGGTAACACTACAGCTTTTTTGTTCTTTTGTTCTTTTGTTCTTTTGTTCCCCAAAATAAAAAAGAAGAGAAATCCATTTAATAACGCTGATTAATTTTTCTATTCCATGGAATGAAAAAGTGGTCAGGGGATAGATTTGGAATAGAAACAAGAAGTAGAAGTCTCTTTATCGGGGGAATAATTTCTAGAAATAAGTCATTTTATTTTTTTCCCTTTTTTTCTTCTTCCTTTTCTAATCAGTGGTTGGAGACTCGTCATTGCCACCATCATCAATCGCCGGTCGCCAGCTGCCGACCGTCGACTAGAGGAGGAGAAAGAAGAGAGGAAAAAAGAAAAGAAAAAGAAAAAAGAAAAAAAGTATTTAAATATTAAAAGAAATTCTATGACATGAAAAATTTATAGGTTGCACCAAACGCATTCATATTCTTTTTTTATTCTAGGAATATAAATTTTTTATAGTTACAAAGCATGTTATTTCATTCAAAAATTCAGGGGAATAGAAATAGAAAAAAACTATTTCTAGAAAAACTATTGTTCCCCATAATGGAAATGTTACTAAACGCACCCTTCATGTCTAGGGTTTATCGATACTTGTCTGGAGTCGCGAGTAGTTTAAGAAGAAGATTATAAGAAGTACACATAGACAATATTATATGCTCTTACTGGAAGTGAGATCGGCGACACAGAAATCTTGGAGCATGTCAGGATCAGCAGAAACGATGCCTAGGAAGACGGCGAAGCTCATGACTATAACAACAATAGCCACCATTCTTGGACCGATCTCCATTGTTAGTGGCATGCAAAAGGGAGGCGAAGAAGAAGATGGCTTTGTTGGGCAAATGATATCTTCTTCTCAGCTTGGAGTGCAGTACTTATAAGGGAGAAATAGGACATATAAGGTGTTGACTTTCGAATGCAGCTACAAGTTCAAATTGCACAGCATGAAACATGTCTAGTGGCCCCAAAGAAAAAGTCTTGTCAAACTCAAATAATTTGCCGCCCAAATAAAATAAAAAACTAAAATAATTTATTACCAATTAGTTGGAAAGGAGAAAAATAGTTTAAATTTTCTTTAATGATTAAACTCAGCAAAACTATGAGAATGAACTTATGTAATAATTCCTAGCTCTTGTCATTCGATATTCTATTGATAGAAAAGAAGGAGAGGCTCCAAACTTGGAATGCAGAATGACATGCCAGACTTCTTTTATAAGGCTCCATTCAACAAGTCAGAAATTTTCTCGACAAGGCCGACGGAGTGCCCTAAAGGGCTGGTTCTTTCATGAATCCACCTTCAATATCAAAACCTTATTTTGTGCTATTTTACACCCAAAATTATCCTTATTGTCACGTGCTGGTCACAAGGGATATAGACAATCGTAGACATTCAAAATCACCCTCGTTGTCACATGCAGGTTGTGATTAACATTAACCCAACCTAGGTTAGTCAAGAGCCGTTGGACTGGATTTCGATGGGCCTTCAAGTGGAGATACGTGATTCGATGATAAATAGATAATTGCCATGTGTCAAGGTCAAGACATACTACTGAAGACGTAAAATTCAATTAGAATTGGCATCAAGATTTAGGCGGGAATGGTTGGTACTTAAAAGGGCACGTAAAATGAAATGAGCGACTAATACTCACTGGACAAGTCACATGAGCTCGTCGAACAAGTCAGAAGACAACAAGATATGGATAAAGTGGTTAAGCAAAGAAAGTGGAGCGACTTTCAAGGAGGATTCAATCAATCACCAATGGTTACCAGATTGGCTATAAAAACCGCAAATAATCCAACAAAGGGACTCCCCTTCCCCCCCCGGGCGGGAACGACACATGAAAATCCTTCATCTGATCCTTTTAGTTATCTAAGCCTAGCTTAGTTTAGTTACAGCTTCAGATTCCTTTCGTAGACTCAATTCTTGCGAGTGCCTATATTCTATGCAGTGCTGTCGTCAATTAGATTCCAATGTTGTGTCATCATATCCATCTAGAAGCAGTGTCTACCAAGTGTTGAGTCCACCGTCCAACGTCGTCAATTAAAATTCAACGTTGTGTCCTTATATCTATTTAGGAGCAGTTCTCACCAGGTGCTGTTTCCAACATCCAACGTCGTCGATTTGGTTTCGACGTCGTGTCCTCACATACATCTAGGAGCAAGTGCTACCAGGTATTGTTTCCACTATCCATCATCATTGATTAGGTTTCGACGTTGTGTCCTCACATACATCTAGGAGCAGTATCTACTAGGTATAGGTTCCGACTTTGTGTCCTCGAACCCAATTAGGAGAAGTGCCTTCTCGGTATTATTTTCAATGTCTAACATTGTCGAATTATCTTCGATGTTGTACAAACCACGTTGATTTTAATGGGGTCTCATTAGCATGTTGAAGTGTGTTTGAATCAAGCTACCGATAAAATTTTGACACCGATCATCATTGATTCCAAGCTTGTATTAATCGACTCCATTGGGCTTGAGACTATATATTATAAATCTCCATTAGCATTTGACCTTCTCTGTCCAATACTAGCAATAGAGCCTAGGTCCCCCTTAATAAAAATCAAAATATAACACTTGATGGAAGATATTTCATTGCGGGATCCAAAACTGACGAAACAGTGCTATTTATCGAACCCATCTTTTTCGCTATGAAACAAATGCTTGGCACAGTTGACTTATGCAAAGTTAGTTTACGATTACGGTGTGATTTTGTAAATTTCTCATAGTGCTTAAATACAAACATACTCATCTTCAATGCCCACTTACACATAGTATATCATTTAGGAAATCAATTCCATAGACCATTTGCAATCACTATGACTACTCTCTGTTTATACGCACACACATATATCAAGATTCAATTCTAACGCCGGATATGCTTGCGAGTTGCATCAAAATCATGGTTACTTCTGTGTGCATCTCTAAATTCATTACTTAAAGAAAACTACACATCTTAATTTGGCACGTGGCGACCTAACAGAAAGGCTTCTGCGCATGGAACCTACTAGGGCGTATGGCATATGCTTTGTAGCCGTTTGATGGAATACATACCATTTGCACTTCGTAAAAGTCATTTGGTTTGGTTGATGTAATCACTTTTTTCTATTCTTAAACGCAAAAAATGAGGGTATCCTCCGTCTTTTAAGAGCTATCGGCATCTTTGAAATTTTTATTTGTCCTTCAATAATTAAAAACTTTCTTGTGTGTGATGATAAACGATGAGGATATCATTCGAATATCTAGAGTAGTTCTTTGAATGTTAGATAGAAATAAATGTGCTACTTTAGTTAATTCTAACTAATTGACATTTATTTTCATTATGACGAAAGATATCATGGACTAACACAGATAAAAGGTATAATAACATCCGGACATGACAAACATTGTTTAGCGAGCTGAAAATAGATAAACATTTACTATTTTCCGTAACCAAATATTGTTTTTGATCGAAAGAATGTTTAAATAAAAATAAATAAGTTAAAATGATTTATAAATATCAGTTCTGGAATTTTCAAAGGCCTTTACTGAATATGGTAAAGCATCTGAAGACGGCTCTGGAATCTTATAGTTGAAGACAATTAAATAAATGTATTTATGGCATATCTAAATGAAACTAGCACATTAACCACACGAGTTGAGGGTTTTGGCCGGTCATTTATTTATAAAATCATCTATCTACTCCACTTTTCCCGGCATTTTGGCCCTCGTTGACTTTCGATCTCCTTTTCCGATTGGTCGTTTTTCTACTTCATTTTTGGTGTTCGGCAGGGTGCAAGTGATCGCTGTCGGAATGCAACCTCCCCGTTCGCATCCTTAAAAAATGTTACAAGGCCACCCAACACGTGAACTTTGGTCCCCCTTTGTTTAAAAATTGGGCTACGGATTGAAAAGCCGACAAGATTTATTATAATCACATAAAAGTAGGATATGACGGTACCATAAAAAAACCTGTACTGTTGTGAAATTAAGTTGTTGTAATGAACCCGTATGACATATTGGACTCAATAAAATGTTTGCAAACTCGTATAATTAGCTTCAAACTTGAACTCGATAAATTGTTTGCGAACTTACCTTTTCTTTATTAAGAATCCTAAGATTACTTATATAATTTTTAAAGTCCAAGAAAAATTTAATTATATCCGAACATTTTCAGCAGCAGACAATATTTGGAGCACGACTTCTCATTTTTTATTATTGCTAGATTTTAAATTGTTGTTATAATTGATCTTAACTATATTTCAATCTAACTTGGCTGTTATGTACATTTTCTAATTGAAGATTTGCAATGCACAAGATTTGGATCAATCATGGAGAAGTAGAGGAAATCATTGAAGATGAAAGCGCAGTTTGGTTGGGGCGAAATTTAAAGTCTAAAAATCGGTCCCGGCCAATCATTCCAAATATTTTTAGCCCATATAGGCTGGGGTGGATTTTTGAGCTTTATTGTGTATATTTCGGGAGGACCACGCTTTTAGCCTTTGAATCGTCTAGCCTAAAAATGGCTGAGCTCAATTGTTCTTTTATTTTCTTATATTTCTAGAATTTCATTAGAGAATTTTTTAATCGTATGCAGAAAGAATAAAATTTCACAAGTGAGCACATTAATTTTTTAACCAAAAAAATTAATTTCAATTTTATTTAAATTCACAACCTTTCGGGCCTAGCCCGACCTGAACCCCAAAAGCCTGGCATAAATGTGGATGGGCTAGATGGTCCATTTTGGGTCCAAGCTTTCTTTCAGGCTCGAAAATTCCAGGCTTGAAAGTTCGGGCCACGCTGAAAATTGGCTACAAGCCCGACTTGGCCTGCCATTCTCTAGGGCCCACTACCCTTCTTTTATGTGATATTTCTATTTTTATATTCAATTTTCTTCTAATGGATAATAATAATAATAATAATAATGTCTTTTTACTCATTGTCACTTTCTTCACCTTCATTCTTCCACTCTTTTCTAACATAAAATAGTCATTAATCTTATTTTCTTGGCTTTCATTTTCCAAACATTTCCAAATAAGTTTATTTTCTTCACCCTATATTTCTCTTCACCTCGAAATCTTTATTTTTTTTTACCAAACATAGTTTTGGTAGATTTGATTTACGGTGCATCGGTGAACATTCAGTTTATTTTCTTCACCTGATATATTCATCTATATAAAGTTTAAGCATAATGAATTTCAAACGCATGCAATAAATAAATTATTAGAATGGATAACTCACATTAGAAATAAACATATGTCTAATCTTTTGTAATTATTGATTATTAATGTAAACTGAAGCGATAGGTTTGTTAATATCGGAAAAAGTAACAGGACTCTTAACTATCACTATTGTAAGTTTACATTTGAGACATCTATATTTCTTTTTCAATTTCATTTTATTTAGAAATTGAATTATTGGAATAAAATATAAACTATGGTCTTGCAAATAGACTAAGATATATTTTTATACTATTTTTTTCTTTTAAAATTAAGCGAATGTCTTTATTAAGTGAAATTTTTTAATTAATATAATAAGTTACACATAAATAATATTCATGTGGTAGAAGGAGCCTGATCCAATTATCCCTCAAGGGCTAGGCTCCCGTGGTGATTAGCAAATTGGCCTTGAGAATAGCCCCCTCAAGAAGGATGTCCCTCAAGCATATATTGATCCCCAATTGCTGGCTAATCCTCCTAATCAGGGGACCAATCGGAGGCGCCCTCCTAAGCGCCGGTAATCCTCTACCCTCTCTATTTATATATTATACATATGTAGATAGGAGTATGGAACATTAGAGGTCTCGATAAACCCCTTAAGCAAGCGAAGTCGAAACTTTGTAAGGTCCAACAACTTGAGCTGTGTGGGAATTGTGGAAACAAAAATTTCCCGCATGGCTTTTAGCACGATATCCTCGGTTTTGCTGCCAGGTTGGAAGTGGGTTAACAATTATAATTATTCCCCTAGGGGAAGGGTTTGGGTGGGGTGGAACCCCGGGGATGTTTCCTTCGATGTGACTTTTTCTTTGGAGCAAGTGATCCAAGGTAGATTATCTTGGTTGGCCTTGAGCAAGGTCTTCTTCTTCACGATGGTTTACGTTGAACATACGTTTGTCTCAAGACGCCCTTTATGGGATGACATAATTCGTTCTAGTTCTATTCTTGCGGACACTCCTTGGATTATAGCAGGAGATTTTAATGCTATTCGAGATCCTTTGGATAGAGTGGGAAGTTCTAATGTGTGGATTCCAACTTTTGATGAACTTCGAGATTGTTTCATTCAAGCAGGACTTGATGATCTTAGGTATATAGGGCATAGGTTTACTTGGGCTACTTCTATGGGCCCTAATCGTAAGCAACGGAAAATTAATAGAGTGCTTGTGAATTCCCGTCGGAATTCTAAGTTCTCTTACTCTGAAGCTTCGTTTTTGGCCCTTGGTGTTTCAGACCACACTCCGATGGGTGTTGAAATTATGCCTACGCCTAAGTCAAACAAACCCTTTAAGTTTTTCAACTTTTGGAATACTCACCCAGACTTCTTCAGCTTGGTCTCTCAAGTCTGGGACTCACCGTTTACTGGGACGTTGGTGCATGTTTTGTGCTCTAAGCTGCGACTACTCAAATGCAGGTTGAAACAACTCAATAGAGTCATTTTTGGACATTTCTTCTCGAACGGTTGAGGCGAGACATGCTTTATGCAACACCTAGGATGCTCTTCAAATCGATCCCAATAATCTACAACTTGCGGAAGTTGAGAAGCTTCAGCTCCAAACTTCTCTCTTGTGAATGCAATTATTGCTTGAATTCAACCATGGACCCATGGATTCCACTCCTTTGCGGGACGGTTGCAACTCATAAGGTCGGTGCTTCACTCTATCCAAGCTTTTTGGGCTCAAGTCTTCTTTTTACCTTGTTCGGTCCTTAATCGTATTGAACAAATTTTTCGGCAATTCTTATGAAAAGGCCCGATGATGGGACCGAGTGGTGCTAATGTTTCCTGGAGTGATGTTTGTCTTCCGAAAAAAGAAGGAGGCCTTGGTATTCATACCTTACGTGAGAGTAATATAGCTTCAATGCTCAAGCACATTTGGATTCTCATTTTTTATAAGGAATCCCTTTGGTGCAAATGGATTCATTCCACCTTCTTAAAACAAAAGAATTTTTGGGTTGTCCCTCATCCTACGCTTTGTTCGTGGGCTTGGAAAAATATTTTGGACCTTCACGAGCATTTCCAACAGCACTTCAGGTGGACTATTGGTAATGGGCGTTCGGTCTCTTTTTGGTTCAATCCGTGGTATCCTAAGGGTCCATTGTATAGTGTGTTCTCTAACCAAGACATTTACCATTTGGGTATCTCATGGCTGGCTTCAGTTGCGGATGGCTTTGCCACTCCAATGGAATGGTATGTTATCAATATTTTGGCCAACTGGTGGGATCCCCTCCCGATGTTCAATCGGGAAGAAGATCGTTTTTAGTGGCTCGGTCACCTTTCCGGTTGTTTCTCTACTACCTTTGCATGGGAGTTAATTCGGCCTAAGGGTGATATGGTCTCTTGGTCCTCATTTATTTGGAGCTCCTCTATGCCTCCTCGATATCAAACACATCTTTGGCTCATTACTCGAAACCAGTTGCCGACTCGGTCTTGCTTATCTCTTATGGTAGAATTATGGCTACAAATTGCCCTTTTTGCTTGTGTAGACTAGATTCTATAGATCACTTGTTTTTTTGCTTGCCATGTTACGGGTAATCTTGCTTCTTTTTGGGCGGCGAAATTCAATCATGCTTGGTGTAACAAACCATGGATGGAGAATCTTGCTTGGGCTTCGAAGCGGTTTACGGATAGTAGCTTTTATCAGACTTTGGCTCGCTTTAGCTTTGGAGCCCTGTGTTACATCATTTGGAGAGAACGGAATAACATCTATTTCGCAACCAGACCCTCTTCCTTCCGGCAATGAAGATGCACCTCCAAAAGGCTATTAAAGATCAAGCGACGACTTTTAAGCATGTCCAGAACATTCCCAAGAACGAAGACTTCAACGAAGCTGGGATTTACATCCGTCTATCTTTGATTGATGGAGGTTCTCTAGCGTTTGTTTGTTAGTATTTTTTTCTTGCTTTCGCCTTTTGTTGGTTTCTCTTTTGGGAACCATGGCACCCCTACACTCGCATTAGACTTTTTGTCTTCTTGAGTGTCTGTCTTTTGTTGGTGCTAGGCCTCCATCTTGTATTTTTTATAGGCAAAATCTATACATCTCTTATCTTCACCAAAATAATAATAATAATAATAACATTCATGTGGTAATATATAATCAACACTCGTGTTAGGTGGTTTGATCTAGCAAAGTGTCGGTTAGTAAGTTGTGTGGTAAATGAATAAGTATTTCTATTATGGGTCAATACTATGAAAAACCCCAAACCGGTAGATCTATGATCAACTTATCCCAAATTAATTTTTTGACCACGAAAAACCAAAATTAGTATACCTGTGAAAAATTTATCCTAAATAATCACAAAAAGATTCAAACTGGTGCACTTGTGAAAAATTTATCCATAAACTAATTTTTTGACCACAAAAATTTCAAATCGATACATTTATAACAAATATACCATTAGTTAAATTGGATCAATATCACAAAAAATCGCAAAACTAGTACAACTATGACAAATATAGAATAAACTTAAACTGTTACATCAATCAACTATCATGCGTCATCCGACTCAGCAATTTGGCAATAAAATTTAACGGTAACTAACGGATGGTGAATTTGTTAAAGGTGCGGTGCATTAGTTTGGGGTTTTTGATCGTGATTTGCCGTTATGATCATATGTTTTTGCCTCATCAAAGTTGCATCTTTCCGTATACACAGCTCTTTTAAGTTTGCTAATTCCCTAGATTTTGTTCGAGGATAGGATAGAGAGGAAAAAGCCAAGTTTTATTTTGTTTGATCAGTTAGACAGGTTGGAGTAGGTAATTTATTAACCTATTAGATAGATCATACAAAAATTTTCAAAGGAAGCCCTAAAGTTGACTTCAGTAGCACAAAATGGTAATATCTTCCAACTTTTTTGGTGGTTGGAAACCTCTTTATTTGATCAAAAGGGTACAGGAAGATTACAAACAGGGGGTTTTTGTGACCAACGAAGATAGGAGTAGAATGGAGATTGCAATGTCAAACTTGATTCTATTTGAGGACCAAATCCAACTTGAATTGAAGCGTCTGTAGTTTTACAAGGAGACTAGCTCTTGGGGGCAAGCTTAGCCTTGATCATCTCGACCTCCTTAACATCAATCTGGAACGCCTTGGCCAGCACATCGTTCGGCACTGTGGGTTCAGCCGCGAACAATGTAGTCGCAATAAACGAGGCTCCTGGAAATTGGCTATTGAATGCCGCAATGGTGGCTGCGGGGGTGTTTTGGATGTTCATTTGGAAGTGGACCAAACCTCTAGGGAAAACGAAGATCTCTCCCGCCTTGATGGTCTTAGCAACGAGGACGTTAGCGGGGTTATGAATCCGGCGTATATCTCCCCCATAGAGCACGAACACCATCTCGGTGGCTCGTGGGTGGGTGTGGGGGTGCACCGAGGCCGAAAGGAGCAAAGTCGCTGCGGTCCAAGGACATGCCGAGGGTGTTGAGGCTCGGGATCTTTAGGACATTGCCCTTCTCACCAGATTCCCTAAGGTGTTGTTGGGGAGTCCGGGTTTGGCCAGCCCATCGTAGAAGAAGTCCGTTTCGTTGAAAGCCGCTTTGCAAGGGAATCCATTGACTTTCACTTCTGTTCATCACAATACTATGAATCATACAATGCCTTAAACATGCATATTATTTTTTTTGTGAGAGAAACTTATGAGCCCTATACTAACTTCAGAAATACTTTTATTCTAAGAATAGAAATTTTGCATTGTTACTAAACACGTTATCTTATTCAAAAATTATTCCAGGGAATATAAATAGAAAAAAAAACTATTTCTCAAAAAGACATTATTCTCCGGAACAAAAATGTTACCAAATGCACACTTGATGTCTAAGATTTATCAATACTCGTCTAGAGTCCCGGGTAGTTTAAGAAGAAGATTATAAGAAGTACACATAGACAAGCTTATATGCTCTTACTTTGGAAGCGAGATCGGCAACACGTACATCTTGGAGCATGTCGGGATCAGCAGAAACGATGCCTAGGAAGACGGCGAAGCTCATGACTATAACAACAACAACCACCATTCTTGGACTGATCACCATTGTTAATGGCATGCAAAAGGGAAGCAAGGAAGAGGAAGGCTTTGCTGGGCAAATGATATCTTCTTCTCAGCTTGGAGTGTAGTACTTATAAGGGAGAAATAGGACAAATAAGGCGTTGACTTTTGAATGCAAGTTCAAACTACGTAGCGTGAAACATGTCTATTGGCCCCAAAGAAAAAAAGTCTTCTCAAACTCAAATAATTTGCCGCCCAAAAAAAAAAAAAAAAAAAAAAAAAAAAAAGACCAAAATAATTTATTAACAATTAATTGAAAGGAGAAAACAGCTTAAATTTTCTTTAATGATTAAATTTAGCAAAATTGTGAGAATGAACTTATATAATAATTCCTAGCTCTTGTCATTCGCTATTATATTGATAGAAAAGGAGGAGCTCGAAACTTGGAAGGCGGAATGACATGCTAGACTTCTTTTATAAGGCTCCTTTTGGCAAGTCAGAAATTTTCTTGACAAGGCCGACAGAGTGCCCTAAAGGGCTGGTTCTTTCATGAATCCACCATCGATATCAAAACCTTTTATCGTGCTTGTTGACACTCAAAATTGTCCTTATTGTCACGTGCTAGTCACAAGGGATATAGACAATCATAGACATTCAAAATCACCCTCGTTGTCACGTGCAAGTTGTGATTAATATTAACCCAACCCAGGTTAGTCAAGAGCCGTTGGACTTGATTTCGATGCGCCTTCAAATGGAGATACGTGATTCAGTGATAATTAGTTGATTGCCACATGTCAAGGTCAAGAGATACTACTGAAGACGTAAAATTCAAATAGAATTGACGTCAAGATCTAGGCGGGAATGGTTGGTACTTAAAAGGGCACGCATAATCAAATGAGCAGTAAATACATACTAGGCAAGTCATGTGAGTATCGTCGAACAAGTCAGAAGACAACAAGATATGGATAAAGCGGTTAAGGTAAGAATGTGGAGCGACTTTCAAGAAGTATTCAACCGACTGCCGATTGTTCTCAGATTGGGTTATAAATACCGCAAATAATCCAACGAAGGGCCTCCCCTCCCCTGAGGGAACAACACACAAAAATCATTCATCTTATCCTCTTAGTTTTCTAAGCCTAGCTTAGTTTAGTTGTAGCTTCAGATTCCTTTCGTAGACTCAATTCTTGCGAGTGCCTATATTTTAGGTAGTGCTGTCATCGATTAGATTATGTTGTTGTGTCCTCATATCCATCTAGAAGCGGTACCTACCATCTAATGAGTCCATCTTCTAGCGTCATCAACTAAAATTCAACGTTGTGTCCTCATATCTATTTAGGAGCAGTACCTACTAGGTGTTGTTTCCACCATCCAGTCTCGTCGATTTGGGTTCGATGTAGTGTCCTCATATCCATTTAGGAGCAGTACCTACCAAGTGTTGTTTCCACTTTCTAGCGCCGTTGATTAGGTTTCGACGTTGTGTAACCCAATTAGGAGCAGTGCCTTCTTGGTATTATTTTCAATGTCCAGCATTGTTGAATTAGCTTCAATGTTGTACAAACCATTTTGATTTTAATGGGGTTTCATTAGCGTGTTGAAGTGTGTTTGAATGAAGCCGTTGATAGATTTCAACACCGGTCGCCATTGATTCCAAGCTTGTATTGATCGACTCCATTAGGTTCGAGACTATATATTATATATCTCCATTAGCATTGGCCTTCTCTGTCCAATACTAGCATAGAGCCTAGGTCTCCTTTAATAAAAACCAAAATATAACACTTGATGGAAGATGTTTCGTTGCGGGATCCAAAATCGACGAAATAGTGCTATTCATCAAACCCATCTTTTTTGCTATGAAACAAATGCTTGACACACTTGACTTATGCAAAGTTAGTTTACGATTACGGCAATTACGGAGTGATTTTGTAAACTTCTCATAGTGCTTAAATACAAACATATCATTTAGAAATCAATTCCATAGACCATTTGCAATGACTATCACCTCTGTATGTATATATATATATATATAAAAGGTGTTGACTTTTGAATGCGGCTGCAAGTTCAAATTGCACAGCATGAAACATGTCTATTGGCCCCAAAGAAAAAGTCTTCTCAAACTCAAATAATTTGCCGCCCAAAAAAAAAAAAAAAAAAAAAAAAACAGAAGGAGGATGAACTTATGTGATAATTCCTAGCTCCTATCATTCGCTATTCTATTGATAGAAAAGAAGGAGGAGCTCAAACTTGGAAGGCGGAATGACATGCCAGATTTCTTTAGAAGGCTCGTTTCGGCAAGTCATAAATTTTCTCAACAAGGCCGATAGAGTGCCCTAAAGGGCTGGTTCTTTCATGAATCCACCATCAATATCAAAACCTTATTTCGTGCTTGTTGACACCCAAAATTTTTATTATTGTCACATGCTAGTCATAAGGGATATAGACAATCATAGACATTCAAATTCACCCTCGTTGTCATGCGCAGGCTGTGATTAATATTAACCCAACCCAGGTTAGTCAAGAGCCATTAGACTTGATTTCGATGGGCCTTCAAGTACAGTTACGTGATTCGCTGATAAATAGTTGATTGCCACATGTCAAGGTCAAGAGATACTACCGAAGACATAAAATTCAAATAGAATTGGCGTCAAGATTTAGGTGGGAATGGTTGGTACTTAAAAGGGCACGCATAATCAAAAGCCGTTAATACTTGCTGGACAAGTCATGTAAGCATCGTCGAACAAGTAAGAAGACAACAAGATATGGATGAAGCGGTTAAGCAGAGAATGTGGAGCGACTTTCAAGAAGTATTTTACCAACCGCCGATGGTTCCTAGATTGGGCTATAAATACCGCAGATAATCCAACAAAGGGCCTCCCCTCCCCCTCTCCCCCGAGGGAACAACACACAAAAATCATTCATCTTATCCTTTTAGTTATCTAAGCCTAGCTTAGTTTAGTTATAGCTTCCTGATTCCTTTCATAGACTCAATTCTTGCGAGTGCCTATATTCTAGGTAGTGTTGTTGTCAAGTAGATCCAATGTTGTGTCCTCATATCCATCTAGAAGCAGTACCTACCAATTGTTGAGTCCATCTTCTAGCGTCATCAACTAAAATTCAATGTTGTGTCCTTATATCTATTTAGGAGCAGTACCTACCAGGTGTTGTTTCCACCATCCAGCATCGTCGATTTGGGATCGACGTTGTGTCCTCATATCCATCTAGGAGTAGTACCTACTAGGTGTTGTTTCCACTGTCTAGCGTCGGTAATTAGGTTCCAACGTTGTGTCCTTGAACCCAATTAGGAGCAGTGCCTTCTCAGTATTATTTTCAATGTCCAGTGTTGTCGAATTAGCTTCGATGTTGTACAAACCACGTTGATTTTAATGGGGTTTCATTAATGTGTTGAAGTGTGTTTGAATCAAGCTATTGATTAGATTTCGACATTAGTCGTCATTGATTCCAAGCTTGTATTGATCGACTCCATTAGGTTCGGGACTATATATTATATATCTCCTTTAGCATTGACTTTCTCTCGTCCAATACTAGCATAGAGCCTAGGTCCCCTTTAATAAAAACCAAAATATAACACTTGATGGAAGATATTTCGTTGTGGGATCCAAAACTGACGAAATAGTGTTATTCATCGAACCCATCTTTTTCGATATGAAACAAATGCTTGACACACTTGACTTATGCAAAGTTAGTTTACGAGTACGGAGTGAATTTGTAAATTTCTCATAGTGCTTAAATACAAACAGACTCATCTTTAATGCCCACTTACACATAGTATATCATTTAGAAATCAATTCCATAGACCATTTGCAATCACTATCACCTCTCTCTCTCTCTCTCTCTCTCTCTCTATATATATATATATATATATATGTATGTATGTATAAGGCATTGACTTTTGAATGCGGCTGCAAGTTCAAACTGCACAGCATGAAACATGTCTATTGGCCCCAAAGAAAAAGTCTTCTCAAACTCAAATAATTTGCTGCCCAAATAAATAAATAAATAAAAGACTCAAATAATTTATTAACAATTAATTAGAAAGGAGAAAAATAGCTTAAATTTTCTTTGATGATTAAACTCAACAAAACTATAATAATTCCTAGCTCCCGTCATTCGCTATTCTATTGATAGAAAAGAAGGAGGGGCTCCAACTCGAAGGCGGAATGCCATGCCGAACTTCTTTTATAAGGCTCCTTTGAACAAGTCAGAAATTTTCTCAATGAGGCCGACAGAGTGCCTTGAAGGGCTGGTTCTTTCAAGAATCCACCATCGATATCAAAACCTTATTTCGTGCTTGTTGACACCCAAAATTATCCTTATTGTCATGTGCTGGTCACAAGGGATATAGACAATCATAGACATTCAAAATCACCCTCGTTGTCATGTGTAGGCTGTGATGAACATTAATCCAACCCAAGTTAGTCAAGAGCCATTGGACTTGATTTTGATGGGCCTTCAATTGGAGATATGTGATTCGGTGATAAATAGTTGATTGCCACGTGTCAAGGTCAAGAGATACTACTAAAGATGTAAAATGCAAATAGAATTGGCGTCAAGATTTAGGCGGGAATGGTTGGTACTTAAAAGGGCACGCATAATCAAATGAGTGGTTAATACTTGCTGGACAAGTCATGTGAGTATCATCGAACAAGTCATAAGAAAATAGGATATGGATAAAGCGGTTAAGAGAAAGTGGAGCAACTTTCAAGGAGGACTCAACCGACCATCGATGGTTACCAGATTGGCTATAAATACCGTAAATAATCCAACGAAGGGCCTCCCCTCCCCGCCCCCTTGAACAACACACAAAAATCCTTCATCTTATCCTTTTAATTATCAAAGCCTAGCTTAGTTTAGTTATAGCTTCAAATTCCTTTTGTAAACTCAATTCTTGAGTGCCTATATTCTAGGCAAAGTGCTGTCATCGATTAGATTCCGACGCCGTGTTCTCATATCTCTAGAAGCAATACTTACCAAGTGTTGAGTCCACCGTCCAGCGTCATCAATTAAAAATTCAATGTTGTGTGCTCATATCTATTTAGGAGCAGTACTTACCAAGTGTTGTTTCCACCATCCAGCGTCATCAATTTGGTTCCAACGTCATTTCCTCATATCCATCTAGGAGCAGTACCTACCATGTGTTGTTTCCACTGTCCAGGCCATTGATTAGGATCCAATGTTGTGTCCTCAAACCCAATTAAGAGAAGTGCCTTCTCTGTATTATTTTCAATGTCCAGCGTTGTTAATTAGCTTCGATATTGTACAAACCACGTTGATTTTAGTGGGGTTTCATTAGCGTGTTGAAGTGTGTTTGAATCAAGCTGTTGATTAGATTTCGACACTGGTCATCATTGATTCCAAGCTTGTATTGATCGACTCCATTAGGTTCGTGACTATATATTATATATCTCCATTAGCATTTGACCTTCTCTATCCAATACTAGCATAAAGCCTAGGTCCCCTTCAATAAAAACCAAAATATAACACTTGATGGAAGATATTTCGTTGCGGGATCCAAAACCGATGAAACAGTGCTATTCTTCGAACCCATCTTTTTCGCTATGAAACAAATGCTTGACACACTTGAATTATGCAAAGTTAGTTTACGATTGTGGAGTGATTTTGTAAATTTCTCATGGTGCTTAAATACAAACATACTCATCTTGAATGCCCACTAAAACATAGTGTATCATTTAGGATATCAATTCCATAGACTATTTGCAATCACCATCCCCACTCTCTGTCTAATATATATACACACACATATATGAAGATTCAGTTTTGACGCCAGATATGCTTGCGAGTTGCATCAAAATCATAGTTACTTCTGTGTGCATCTCTAAATTCATTACTTACAGAAAAATACACATCTTAATTTGGCGCGTAGCGACCTAACAAAAAAGGCTTCTGCACATGGAACCTACTACGGCGTATGGCATATCCTTTGTAGCCATTTGATGGAATACATACCATTTGCACTTCTTAAAATTCATTTGGTTACGTTTATGTAATCACTTTTTTCTATTCTTAAACGAAAAAAATGAGGGTATCCTCTGTCTTTTAAGAGCTATCGGCATCTTTTGAAATTTTTACTTGTCCTTCAATAATCAAGAACTTTCTTGTGTGTGATGATAAACGATGAGGATATCATTCGAATATCTAGAGTAGTTCTTTGAATGTTATATAGAAATAATTGTTACTTTAGTTAATTCTAACTAATTGACATTTTTTTTTTTTTTCATTATGATGAAAGATATCATGGACTGACGCAAATAAAATGTGGACATGACTAACATTGTTTAGCGAGCTGAAAATAGATAAACATTTAATATTTTCCGTAACCAAATATTGTTTTTGATCGAAAGAATGTTTAAATAAAATAAACAAGTTAAATCGATTTATAAATATCAGTTCTGGAATTTTCAAAGGCTTTTACTGAATTTGGGAAAGCATCTGAAGACGGCTCTAGAATCTTATAGTTTAAGACAATTAAATAAATTTATTTATGGCATATCTAAATGAAACTGGCACATTAACCACACGAGTTTAGGGCTTTGGCCGGTCATTTATTTATCAAATCATCTATCTACTCCACTTTTCCCGGCATTTTGGCCCTCGTTGACTTTCGATCTCCTTTTCCGATTGGTCGTTTTTCTACTTCATTTTTGGTGTTCGGCAGCATGCAAATGATCGCTGTCGGAATGCAACCTGCCCCGTTCGCATCCTTAAAAAAATGTTATAAGGCCACCCAACACGTGAACTTTGGTCCCATTTGTTTAGAAATTGGGCTATGGATTGAAAAGCCGACAAGATTTATTATAATCATATAAAAGTAGGATATGACGGTACCATAAAAAATCTGTACCATTGCAAAATTAGGTTGTTGTAATGAACTCGTACGATATAGCTTGGGATAATTGTTTAAAAAGTTATAAATTTATTGTACGATGACCACTCCAATTCTAAATTTTCAAATTTAGTCAATTTAGTCATAAATCTTTTGACGATCTTTCAATATAATGATTCCGATCAATTTCATTCAGAAATCATTTGTAAATTGCCAATTTTTATTTTTATTTTTCTATTAATTTTTATTTCTCTTCCTTGGCAATGCCTTAAAGTTATGAACTCCTATATTAATTTACATTTTTAATTCGAAAGACTCACAAACTTTCTTCCATTTAAATTACTAACTCATTTTCAGGTTATGAGCTTTTATTTGAGTTACTTACCAAAGTTTATTTAATTTTTAAATTTATCAACTTTTGTTTGTCTTTCTTACAAACACCTTATACATATCAACTTTTATATGAATTTATGGACTTTTATCCATGTGATTGTTTCACTTTCTACCGTAAGATTATCAACCCTAATTTGAGTTGCTCCCAATGTTTATTTATATTTTTTTTAAATTTTCCGTTACTATTCGTTCTTTTTCATGTCTTGGAAGCAGAAGCATAGTCTCAACTTACATTATATATACAGTTTCTAAGTTAAATATGCACAATGTATGCCTATCTATATGTACATGGTGCATATCCATAGCCTCTTTATAAGGCATGTCTTGCTTGAACTTGAAGTATCGGTATATATAAGAGGATGCATAACACAACCTTCAATCAAATAACTCTGTGAATTCGCACAATGTAAGTACTAGGGTCTGTCAAAAAAGTACTAGGGTCTGTCATCTCAAGAAGCGAGAGGTTCCATTTGTGACACCCGTCATCAAATTTGTTGGGGCCACTAAAAGGAGTTATGGATTTTTGTGACTTTATAATTATCCGGGGCCGGTATGGTCGGGCTGGGAAATCACGTCGGGTGAGGTATAGTCGTTTCCTGGCGCAAGACATCTAAACCATATAATATTTCTATCAAAAACAAAACACATCCTTTGAAAGATGTAGAATGGGGGAAGCTTGCATTTTTTCATTATCTCTAAATCAATATTTGAATATCACTTTTTCGTTGATTCATGAGATTGTTCCGTCTAAAGAAGAACTCTCAGACTTTATCGCTTTGGTAGCTAAACACAGTACTGAAATCAGTAACATACATTCAATATATTAACTGCTTGACTCCATCCACATAACCCAAGATCAAAGCTGGTTCTATGGTGTTCTTCCTTCGTAGTCTTCTTACAGCCGGTAAGTGATTGTATTACAACAATCCTGCGCCATATATATACCGCTAATTATAAAGACTTTTGCATTACATTCTTATTGAGCTCGTGCGGCTTCATTCAGCCCTTAATATAGGATTGGTCAACCATGCAAATTATAAAATCCTAGTTTGCAAAAATACAAATTATAAAACCCTAGTTGGCAAAAGTCATACGAATACAAGCGCATATTCTTATACATGCATTAACAAAGTTGTACGTGCTTACCGACAACTCAGTAGCCCAAACCGAGAATGAAAAACTAACAGGTGTTCTGGAAACTAAGTACGCACGCAACGATGTTGCGGCTTTCATCACTATTTCACATGATAATATCCCAGAACTCGAACCTCACATATATGTATGCTATTACACACCTTCCTCTCTCTCTCTATACTCAGCCGTTACTACCATCGTCTATGCTGCTTCCGGGTCCGGTCGGGCTGTAGCTTTCTCTAGGAATGGTGTGGTGGTTGTCGATAGTACTGCTTGCTTCTTTGTACTCGACATCCCTTCCTTTCTCTTCGCGGATGGGGATTTTGCTCTTCTCCACTTGGTTTCTCTGCTCTTGTCCATGTGTCCCACCCAAAGCGACCTTCCTTGGCTCCACCAAGCAAAAGCTCATCATCATCACCAACAAAACCAGTACCGTAAGCTTCATTTTTCTCACAGCAACAATTCTGGAGGAAGACAAGACTAGAGATAAGATAGTTCGGACACAAGGAATTTGAGGAGGAAGTTATATGTGAGGACTCAGTTAGGTGCACTCACTATATATAGATGGGTGAACATATGGGGTGAACATATGGTGGGATATTGGGATGATATTGAAATAAAGAATTATATGGGCTCTCCACCAAAAGTTGAGAAAAAGCTCATTGGATTCACAAATCATTGCACTAATTTATAGTATTTAATGGAACCATAATGATGGCTGAGAGGAAACTTTTTGTCCGGATTTAGCAGCCCAAATAGGAAACTTTGGTGGGAATGAGTGGATCTCACGAAAGTCAATCACTAACATAATGGTTTTTCCTGTTCGAATCTCTTTAAGATGCCAAGTTTTTTATTTACTGGGAAAACAAATAGTGCCCCATAATTTTTAAGAGTCATGCAGAAAAAGGCGCTTCTATGAATATTCTTATCCATGGGGATAACTTCATGCTAGGGTATATTTGTATTCCCGCCTACTCTACATCTTTGTATATCGTCGATAGTACTCAATTTGCTGATTTCATTAGGTGGCTGGAGTCATATCTCGCTTTCAATTGCGTCTTCAATCACCCACACCACGTCATTTTTTATTTTTTTTTTTTTTTGCCTCTAAGTGACTCTGATCTTTAATTTCACAACCAAAAAGCATATTAATAAAATGGCAAAAAGTTAGGTAGGTTTGAAACTATTCAATTTTAAGTAGCCCGTCCATTAGAATCATGTAACATGTCATGTTTATAGATGCAGACCAGATCTTGTCCCCATGGAGGTTGTCCACGGTGAAGTTTAATTTAGATGAACTTTGGGATTTGGGATCACAACCTCAATGGCGGCGGCGGTCTAAGATGAGGATAGCCCGTCGCGACATTCCCTTGGGTGAACCACCTAGGGTTAGCTAATGGATATCTCCCAAACCCTTATCATTTCGTAACTTTCAATTCAATTTTAATATGCAAGCTAATCTTATTTTGGAGTTGCCACTGATTTGCTTTGTTGATTAAAAACACAAGTAAGGTATGGGAGCATACTTTATTTCAACAAACCAAAAACTTAATGAATTCGGGGACTTAATTATGCTAGATTACTTTAACGCCCTTTTGTACCTTTTCTTTTTATTTATAAAAGTATTTTGCAAGCAATTTAGATTAATCTTAAACCTAACTACTAACATGTGAGGGGTAAGTATGTAGGTGTGCAATTAATTAAGATAACGCTCAATAATTAATGGAATAAGTAAATAAATTGCGAGAAAACAAAATTTCAAACACTAAGAATTAATCTAAAGCAGTACGTATACTAAACCTAGCTAACAATGATTTTCTAAATAAATGTACAATTCTAATTAACTCTTTTTGGGTTTTCTCTTCTTATGAAAGCTAAAACTATATGCAATGCATGCTATGTAAATTTAGATCTAAATGCAATTAATGAAATTATTCTAACATGACAAGAAAAGCATTATCTACATGACCTTATTTTAAAGAACTATTTTAACATGGCATGCAACCTTTACTAAATAACCCTAACATGCAATATCTAAATGACATGGCATGGTGACCCGGCATTCATGACATGGCATAGATGATAACATGGCAATGACATATAAATGATGTGGCAAGATGTGATGACATGGCAAGATAATAATGCAACCTATTCTATAGATATGAACATGCTATTTTTTAGCTATTTTTTTTTTTGTAAAATTCGAAATAAATAATTAATTAATAGAAATTATCTAAAGTGAGATAATATAAAATTCAAACTAGGAAATAAATGAGATTAAATCCTATTTTAACTTGGAAACTTAACTTAAACTTTTAGATAATATCTTACATGCAATCTTATCTAAAACCTTTCCTAATCCGTTATGAGGTGCAATCTTTTTGTATTTTCCAAATAAGGAAACCAATCAAACAAGATAAGCTCTAAATCACAAAAGATAAACTCCATTCAATTCACATTGAAAACAATCAAGTTACTAGTTTTTCGTGCAATCCAAAACCCTATGTCAATGCCTAAAGATTGAATTACCAATTATGCACACGTTTTGAATTAGGACTTTTCTAATGGAAAATTCTAAATAGAGCTTGAAATGCCCTCATTTTTTCAAGCAATTGTCCAAAGTAGATTTTGTCTCAAATAAAGGCTTGAAGTTGCCATGCAATTTCCAAATAAGAGTATGAAGTGGTCATGATAATTTCAACTAAGGACCTAACCTTGCCAACCGACTAAATATTCCGGCTAGTCAAGGGCATTTTGGTCCAATGCAATTTTAATTTTAAATATTATATAAATTATATAATTTTTTTTTTTTTTAAAGATAAAGGTTGGAAATTAGGCAAGGGTTAAGCCCTTGTCACCACTACCCACCATCACCAAGAATGGTCAATAATGGTGAGGGATGATTGGCCAAGGGTCTACGAGGGTCGTTGGACCCAGCCGGGTCGGTGACCCTTGCCCAAGTCTCGAGCGAGGACGCAGCCCTCACTTAGATCGGGTTGGCCCTCACCTAAATTTGGTTGAGGGCCACCACTAGTGGGGGTTGGTTGCTAGTGGCAGCTTTCAGTTAGATCTAAGTGAGGGCTAGTGACCCTTGTCGATTTGGGTGAGGGCCACAACCCTTAATTGAAGTCGACAAGGGTTACTAGCCAATAGTCGGGGCCCAACGACCTTTGTCAGCCCTTGGCTGACCATCTCCCACTATCACTAGCAATGAAGGCAACAAGGGCATGCTAGTTGGTGAGTTAAGTCATTTTTTGAAACTAATATGGCAATTTTATACTCTTATTTGAAACAATATTTATTTCAGGACCTTAACTGAGAAAATGATAGCACTTTAGATCCTAATTTGAAACGAAGTCCATTTTAAACCCTTATTTGAAAAATTGAAAGCACTGCAAACTCTTATTTAGAATTTTCCATTTTCCTAATTTAAATATGCCTATTATCTAAAAAGATCAAAATTAGATATTGATATGCACAAAGTAGGCAATAAGATATCGAATTCAAATTTAGATTGAATAATTACCAAACTCAAAGATTTGATTCCATAATTGGTGATCGAAGGCCGGCAACGGTGAGGTTGCTTGCAGTGGTTCCGATGAATCTCTTGGTCATCGTCATCGAACATGGCTGTTGTTGCTTAGCTCATTGTAGTCTTGGCAAAGGTAGCAACAACTCAGTGAAGATAGGATCACTTGGCCATTTGCTACTGATATGGCTCGACAATGACGCGACAATGCCAGGCGGGGTCAGGGCTAGCATAGCGGGGTCTCGAACGATAGAGAGCAGCGGCTTGATCATGGGAGAGGATCGTGACAATGGAGAGCAGCGGTGGGCGGCAGCAATGTTGTGGCCATGAGGGAGGATTCTTGGCCGCGACTCCCACAACCCCACCCCACCCCCCCCCCTCCCCGGGCCCCCCTCCCTTTTGCGTGCTTCTAATTGCAATGTTGCCGACCTTATGTTGTGAAGACCTAAAATGTATTTATAGTGAAAACCTAGGTCTAATTCTACTATCCAGGCTTAATTTCAGCCTTATTAAAGTGTTAATGTGCTTTATTTCCTTAAACTCAAAGTCATTTACTTATTCTAATTATCATGGGCCTACTCAATTAAAGCTTGTAACCCCACTTTACCAAGTACATCTTGCCATTCTGATCTGCAATGGGCTATTTTGCTTCCCTTATAGGCTTTGCCCAAATAATTCAATTAAGTTCAAAACCTTTAATTAAGTTCATCCATTGTCGGTCCAATTAAATGCAATTAATGAGCTTAATTATTAAAGCAAAATGCTTCAAAACTATATGCATTTGAAATGATTTTCTTTTGTTTGTTTAGGGGCTGAGTTGAATCCTAGTTTTTTCTATGTAATGAATGATTAAATAGGTCATCAAAATTTAGGTGTGAACACCACATAAGTTTTATGGTAATGGATATGGTTGAATCAAGAGACATGAAGTTTAGCACGCTATTTCCCACGTGTGGCAAGATGTGTATATGCGGGAAATATGAGTAGAGTCCATGTAAAGTCGGGCATGTCTAAACTTAAACAACTTTTTGCCATGGTGGCCAAGATGCCATTAAAGAAGGAATTTGGAATTATGGGATCACAACGTCGATGGTGGCGGTGGTTGGAAACGAGGGCCGCAAAAGTTTTATGGTAATAGACATGAGAGACATGAATTGTTGTGAGCTATTTCCCATGTGTAGCTATGTATATGTGGGGAAATATGAGTAGAGGGTCCATGCAAAGTTGGTACGTCTAAACCTAAACAGCTTTTTGTGAATAGATGACTTGTTCAAAACTAGCATGATATTAGATGTTGAGCCCCAAGAACAATAAAAAAAACCTGGGAAGAAGGATAAATCGTCATTTTCATTTGTTGACGACAAGCAAATCCAATCTAAATCAACATTTAAAGAACTAATCCCGCATGACAAGAATTCGGGCATGTGCGACTCTTTGAGTTGAGGCTTTGATCTAGGAGGTGTAACGACATTTTTTTTTTTTTTTTGGTAACCGAGGATCCACGACCTCCGTCGGGCTTACGCCTCGGGGAACCGTAGAGCGTACGCCCCAGTAGTCACGACTATATCTCGAGGGAGACTAGCACAGTATCCCACCGCCACGGCCCCCACTTAAATCACGAAAACAACCACGCTGTTCGAACATGCGACCTTCGGGATGAGGTCGCCAAGCTCTTGCCAATGTGGCTTCCCATCGGTGGGTAGGTGTAACGACATTTGATCGTTGAACACACCGAAAAGATACAATTCTAACCAAAGTCAACAACGTTGCCCTGATTGCAACGCAAACGTAAGTTTTGTGATCTCTCTCTCTCTCTCTCCCCCCCCCTCTCAATTCTCTCTCAATTCTATTGCAAGATGTCCACCTTGAGATGAATCAATCCTGAGCACGCAAAACATCCTTTTAATCAGATATCAGATCATGAATAGAATTAGTTACACCAATCCAACTCTCAGCAAAGTTCAATCACCCCAAGGGTGCAAATGCAAGTGGAAACTACTATGCGCATAAAAAATTATTCTCACTGAATTGATTGGCATGCTACTTTCTCTTAACAACTATTTCAAAGAACTCTCACCGATTTTGGATAACTAACAAAGGACTTTTGAATTTAGGATTGGCAATTCTTGTGTGTGTCGTGATTGTGTCAGTTATGCTTATCATTTCATTATGATCCAAAAGTTTTTTAGCACAATTATTATGCTCTTTTGATAATAAAAAAATGAGTGAAAATATGTCAGTTTGGGTTAATTTTGAGTTAGAAAATATGAAAAAGACTGAATTCTACTTGCAAAATGATTTTGGGATCTTTAAAACTATAAAGAATTTGTACAAATAGAGAGATGCAGAGAGAGTAGAAATTAAAAGAATAAATTGAAGTAACATGTGAATATTTTTAAATCATTGAAATTACATTTTTGTCCATAAGTGTTTACATATCCAAAATGTGAAGCTAAAGGTAGTTAAATAATAAAAGTGAAATGGTTACCTGAAAAGTTGGAAACCAGTAGGGTATGGTATGAACAATTTGTCCATTGACACATTGTGCATATAACGAATACGACCATATTTCCATCTGAGAACCGGTTGTTGTTATTTTTTTCATGAATAGTAATGAATATGCTTCTTGTTAGCTTTCTTGATTCCAATCAAATTTTCAGAAAACTAGCCACCTTCACGACATATATGGAAACTTGCACCCCGACATTTTTCCTTGCGTTCATTAATTCTGTCGTGTTATTTTGATATCGTGCTTTTTTCCATCCGACTATTTTGTATATTCTGTGTGGATTTTGAAAAAATTTTGGGCAACATAGTTAAGAGTAAGGAAAAAAAAAGGGACAGATTTTCAAAGTAGTTATTAAATGAGTGTTGCTTTAGAGGTGTAATTCGTTTATTTTATGAGAAGCGACATGTTATTTCTCAATATAGGTTCCTGAATTTACTAACAATTATCATTTCTTACGTATTTATTGCATGGAACATTACTCTATGCAAGAGTAACTCTGAATTGGTGGCAGGATCCTTGTTTATCCCTATTCTTTTTTCTTTTTTTGGTCAGTTTGTTTGTCCCTATACGAATGGAGTATTTGAGTGAGTTTTGACTTAATAGGCTCAGTACAGGGCTCGTCAGCACGATTGGCCTATTCTATAATCCTTTTTTGTGACTCGGTTGCATCCCTTGTCCCTTCCAACCGGCGCCAACTCGTCATTTGCTTGCCTACTCTTGATACTTGGCAAACTGTCATTGGCTTGTGCCCCTGTGATGCTCAACAAGCCGATTTCCCTACACGTGGATTGCCACACAACACCATCCTGTCCGTCTACCTGTTTGGCCTTCTTATGGTAAACACCACATTAGTTAATTCATCTGGCAATTTTTACCACGACACTTAGGGCCTGTTTTATAATCATTATATTTTTGGGAACAATTTCTATTTAAAAATAATTTTTATTCTATTATCTGAACGAGTTTCTAAGCATTGAAGGCATTTGATAGTTATATAAATTTTCTATTCCTGAAATAAAAAAATAATAATAGAAATTCGTTTGGTACGATTCTCAAAAAAAAAAAAAAAAATTACCATAAAATTTGTTATTTTATGAGATTTTTATCTTTTATGTTCTTTTCTTCTTCCTCCTTTGACTGGTGATCTCGCCAATAGGTAGCGAGCTTGAGCCTTGCCCAACCACCATGAGGTCAACCTCGCCGATCGTGGCAAGGCCACCACGCAATGCCTAGGCCAGTCGAGCCTCGCGCAGCCAAGGCAAGGCTTTGGTGAGGTTGTCGCCCATCGAGGCTAGTGACCGGCTAGAGGAGGAAGAAGAAGAAAATAAAATGGGGGAAAAAAAAAAAGAAACAAGCTTGATTTTAAAATAGTTCTCAAATTAATAAAGAAAAGTAACTTTTTTTTTTTTTCTATTTTTTGATTATATTGTAAATCTATTTCCCAAAAGGAGTGGAAAAATTAGCTGATATTTTCAAATGGAGTTATGTTCTTATTTTGTAAAAGAATAAAAATAGTCAAGAATTGATTTGTTACTAAATTGGCCCTCAAGAACTTCTAGACGTTTCAATTCATGGTAAACTTTATCCTAAAGATCATGCGACTTTTCTTCCCACTGAAAACATCCAATCCCACTAGCTATAGTTACCAGCACTCAATTTCCTTTTATTTTTATTTTTCCTTGGTAACAACCAGCACTTGTCTTTAGGGTCCCCAACTCAAACCAAATTTCCCCACTTGTCGTTTAAAAATGAAATAAAAGTGACTCCACGAAACCCTTAAATCATTCCTCCACGTGTCAAGGTCTAATTAAAGCTGTGTGTAACCATTATATGCTGTAGAAACTATTGGATCTGCCCTAAAATGTCATTGCATGGCTTTTCGGTTGACAAGGAGATGTGATATTAGACAGTCACGTTACAATCCTCTTCACTTACTCCTAACGCACCCAATAAAATCTTGCATTTCATGGATATTTAACTTGAAAGTACATGTGTCAAGGTCTAATTAAAGTTATGTGTGCCGTTATATACTATACGAATTACTAGATCTGCCATAAAATGTCATTGTATAGCTTTTCGATTGATAATGAGATATGGTATCAGACAATCGCATTACAATCCCTTCCACATGGTACGTGACTTACTCCTACCGCACCATAATAAGATCTTGAACTTCGCGGATATTTCACCTGAAAGTGCACCTGTCAATATTTTTATGCCATGTAGAGGAACAGTAGTGTCACGATCACTTGCTTTCGCGTGGCTATTGTTTATCGAAGGAAATAGATACGGAGGATGAGGTGGCTTCTGATTTTGTCTGGTGGTGGTGGCTCCTTTGGAAGTCCACCACCGACGGCCGGTGGAGTTGGGGCGCTGATAATTAGGCCTGGGTGTGTCGGTTGCAACCGGTTTATAGGACCTGCTTTGACGTTGGCGTTTGCAGCCGATCTACGATTATGGCGATGAGAGTTGTTATCGATGCCAACTATGATGAATGCAAACGTTACATCGATGCATGATAACCATAGCGCTACGTGTCAATATTTGTATATGTGAAAATTCGAAGTGTTTTGGGTTTTAAATAAGTCAAAGTCTGTAAGCCATACTAAGATTTAGATTAACTTAAGGTTAATACTACAAAAAAAATCTCAAAGTGGTGTATCTATAATAAATTTATCTCAAACTAAATCGCAAACTGATACACTAATAACAAATTTACCATTTGTTAATTTTCATTAAAATTTACCATTAAATTACTTAGTTAGATAACTTGTGATAGTTGATGGGTATATTGGTTTAGGAATTTACCCACCGTTTATCATAGGTGTACCGATGTGAAATTTTTCGTGGTATTAATTCAATTTAAATGAAAACCAACGGATTTAGGGTTTTTGAAGTCATCCTTCCTAAGTATGTTTAGTCAATCACGCCCCGAAGCTTTTCTTGACAGAGCAAACTTCGGTGCAACAAGAACTCTAGAAGAAGAGTGACAACCATGAGGCCTGTTGGGCCGGAACCCAATGAGTCCTTCAACTGAGGCCCAAGGCTTGCAAATTAGTAACGCAAATGTTGTCCATCGCCACAAAATTGAGACGTTTTGAGGTGCTCGTCATCCGTCTACCCAGCCAATCGAAGAGTAAGATGCTAGGCGATTGACCTTTTCTGTGCTGGAGATATATTCCCCTTGATTCCATGTATCTCTAACGATCATGCATTATCTTCCTTGATTGATCTACTGATTGTAATTGATATTGCAATATTTTGTTATTTTAAATGATTATATCGTAAAACCTATGATACACACGTATTCTATACTATGACACACAGAAATGTATAGAACATGGAACTTCTCTCTCTTTCATCATAATTCTCTACTTGGTATTAGAGTCAGATTTTGCCCCTTCTTGTATTCGTCCAACTCTATTAATCAAATTCTACATGTATGTCTAGCTTGCATGTAGAAAGGGCGTTGAAATATTCCATATTGTTTGATAAGATGTGTGGGCTTTGAATTCTTTTATGTCAATATGTTAGAGATATATTTTCTTTGATTTCATATACCTCTTAGGATTATGCATTATCTTCCGTTTATTGATCTTGATTAATTGTAATTGATATTGTAATGCTCTATTACTTTATAATGCTCTATTACTTTATATAGTTATCTTGCAAAGCTTAATGCATTCTCTATAATGACACGAAGAAAGGTACAAAATAGGACACCTTTCTTTCTTTTTTATCAAAAGAAAAATTTCATTCATATCTCAAGATCTCAAGATACATGAGAGGGTAAAAACAAAGCAAATCCCAAATAGAAAAGTAAAACAATAAAGTACAAAATATTAGGGAAAATTATCCAAAAATCATAAACTTATTGTACTTTTAGCATTTCAGTTAGGGAAAAATCACAAAAACTCCAAACCTTGCCCAAAGTGACAGATTTACCCAAACTTTTTTTTTTTGTGACATGAAAAACCATAAACTTTGCCAACCGTGACACATTTACCCAAAACTTTTTTTTTGTGACACAAAAATCTCGAACTTCTATCATGTGACACATTTACCATAAACTATAGGGCATTTTGGTCTTTTTACTATTTAAATTTTTTTCTTTGTTTTTTCTTCTCTCTTCCCTCCCTGGCCATGGCGGAGTTGGTGGAGGGAAGCCAACGTCCGGTGAGAGCTGCCTCGTTGGCGTTGGGCGAGGGTAGCCCTCGGCTAGGTCGGGTAAGGGCCTCCCCTCACACCCTCGCCTAGATCCGGCAAGGGAGGCCCTCACCCGATGCCGAGGGCACCCGTCGCCCAATGCGTGCGAGGGCCATCCTCACTCGACATAGACAAGGGTGGCCCTCGTCAGTGTCGGGCAAGGGCATCCCTCACCAGGTCCTCACTAGCGTTGGGCAAGGAGTGCCCTTGCCAAATCTAGCGGGAGGCCCTCGCCTAACCCAACCGAGGGCTGCCCTCACCCAACACCAGCGAGGCGGCCCTAGACAGCCCAGGCGAGGGCGTGACCTCACCCGACGTCAACGAGGGCAACCCTAGCCATCCCCGTGCGAGAGCGACCTCGCCCGACGCCGGCGAGGGCAGCCCTCACTGGATGTTAGCTTCCATTCGTTGGCTCCGTTATGGCTAGCGAAGGGAATAAGAAAAAAAGAAAAAAAAAAATAACACAAAAATGCCCTTGATGAGGATAAATGTGTTATAATTTGAAAAATTAGGGTTTTTCATGTCACAAAAAAAATTGCGGTAAATTTGTCACTTTGGGCAAAATTTGGGGTTTTTGGTGGTCTTTTCCCTTTCAGTTATAAACCTTTAAATTATATCAATTGAGTCTTAAATATTTTTCACATTTTATCAATTTAATCCATTTGGCTATTTTTTGCCAGAAATAACTAACCTTGACGCTAGTCGTCTATGTAGCACGACACGATGCTAACATTAATATCTTTAATAATGTTTTATTATTTTTTTGAATTATTTTTCTTCTCTTATATTTTTTCTTGTTTACTTCTTTCTCTCTCTCTCTCTCTCTCTCTCTCTCTCTCTCTCTCTCTCTCTCTCTCTCTCTCTCTCTCTCTCTCTTTTCCCCCTTTGCCAACCTTGTTGATGGCTAGCAAAGGTCACCAAACTTAGGTGAGGGCTACCCTTGCTGGATCATGCTAGGGACCCTCTCTCATTCCAACATGGGCAACCTTTGCTAGCCTTGGTCCAAGAGTCCCTTGCCCAAGGCTAGCGGAGGGAAAGAATAAAGAAAAGAAGAGAAAAGTAAAAAGTTAAGAAGAAAGAAAATCAATAAATAAATACATTGAAAAATATTATTAAAATTATCAACATTAGCGGAAGCTGTACCACCTAAGAAAACTGACATTCACATCAGTGATTTCCAACAAAAACTGATTAGATGGACTCAATTAGCAAATCATAGATTTATGACTCAATTGACATAATTAAAAAGTCATTTTAAATAATTTTTACCAAATTATTATGATAAGCATATTCTCATTTTACAAAAATAGATCTATTTTATCATCAAAATTGATTGAATGATAATCAATCATCAAATCCTACATCATTATCTAAGTGACGAGTCTTCAATACCACACCTTTCTTCATCATAGATAGAGGAAAGTACAGCCCAAGTACCAAAACTTGGCACAGAGGGACATTTAAGTGTCAAAAGTTAGGAAAGTAATACTTGAATGCCAATTTTTTTAAAAAAAAAAATGAGACACTTAAGTGTCATCTCCAAATAACCTCACCGAAATCTTACGTGACAATTTTTTATTATTTTTTTCGTCTACGTGGCTCATTGGAATGTTGACTCAACAAACAAAGCCAAAAATGACGTCGTTTTTAAGTGGATTCAAATGTTAATATAAAATTTAATTTAATTAAATTATAAAGTAAATTATTATTTTAATAAAATTATATTAATTTTTTAAATTAAAAAAAAAAAAAAAGAACTGGGAGAGGAGGCAACGGTTAAGGGCTGAGCCCTTGCCGCCGACGCCTCCTTGCCATCATCGGGAAGGGCTGGCGACGGTGGGGGAGCGTCGCCGGGGCCGCGACCCCGGCCGACTAGCGGCGAGGGCTTGCGAGCCCATGCCGGATCTAGGCGAGGGTCATGGCCTCACCTAGATCCGGGAGGGCTCGCAAGCCCCTCACGCCTCCCCACCGTCGCCGAGAAGGGTCGGCAACAGAGGGGGGGGTTAGCCGGGGTCATCGACCCCGGTTGACCGACGGCGAGGGCTCGTGGGCCCTCCCCGCCGCCGTCGGGAAAGACTAGCGATGGAGGGGGAGTGTCGGCCGAGGGCCGGCAACCTCGGCCAACCCTTCCTCCATCGCCGGTCCTTCCCGGCGGCGGTGGCGAGGGCTTAGCCGTCTCCCTCCCTCTTTTTTTTTTTTTTTATAATTATTATTATTATTTAAATATTTGAATTTGTATTTTTAAATGTTTTAAATACATTTATTTTTAAATTAAATTAAATTAATTTTATATTAACTTTTTACCACGCGGTGACAAAATAACGTCGTTTTTGCATTTTTTAACCACATCAGCGTGCAAAACGACGTTGTTTTGCACATACTTCGTTGGAAAATCGCCATGTTAGTATTTTGATCGATTGTCACTTAAGTGATCCATTTTATTCCGATTTTGGTATTTAAGTGTTACTTTCCTAATGTTTGGTACTTAAGTGTCCTTTGTGTCAAGTTTTGGCATTCCAAGTGTCTGTATCTCTATTTCTCAGCTTTTGGGATGGACCGCAAGACATGCATAGCCTTTTGTGGGGTGGAGTGGATGAGCAACCGCAACACGGCTGACCGGAGCACCTATACAGAAATCTCTGCGGACACCATTTTGAACTGTAATCGTGACATTCGGGTGGGGGACCCACATTGACATCAATAATCGTCTAGAGTTGTAATCGATCCAATCACGATCGATGTCAACCGACTTTCTCAGCGAACCGGAGGATTCGATATTTGCTTCCCGGGAGGAAGCATGGGGAGGAGTTACGAAGCAGGAATGGGAATGGGGGGGAAGGGGGGAAGTAGTTGATATGATTGGACGTACGAGCCAGCTAATCCGAATGCAGAAGACTGATCAGAGTCTGATGGATTGCACGTGCATTTAGGGGCTGTGTTTCTGCCTTAGTCCAATCATATCATTGTTCCATGTTCATGCACTCCCCTTCTTCGCCTTCTTCTTGATGGCTGTGCAGAAGAAGGGGCATTGGCTTTGTATTTGGTTTTGCCTTTCTCACAAGGAGTTCGAGGTATGGGTGTTTTACGATTTTAAGATTCAGGAGTAATCTCAATTCTATCATTGTCTACCGGTTTCAATCAATGAGAAACTCTAGAGAATAATTGCTATGAGAAAATCTTGGACTTTTGTGAAAATGTTTTTTTTTTTCAAAATGCAAATAATATTAGGTAAAATGTAATTTAAAGACACATTTGAAGAATTTTGACTTTATTATCTTCGGAAAAAGTTACACTTTATGAAGGATTTAAAATCCCAGCGAAACTCAAGTTGTTGTCGAACCAAATCGGCCAATGACTTTGGCCTTTGCCTGCGATGTTGTGTAAAGAAAGGATTTTCGAGGACATTTATGCAATTATGAAAGTATAGCAAGAATAAAAAAAAATTATTAACATTTCAGAAATGCTCAAATCTCAAGGCACCTCCGGGAACCTTGAATTCAGAGGCTTTTAGAGATGCAAAGGAGACAAATAGTGGAGGGGCATGTAAAAGGGGCCCGGGATACTGCTTCTGCATTTAGTACCTTGCACTGTCTCTCCATCCGATGAACAATGCATGTCTTACATATGGCACTGGAGTACAGTACCGTCGCTCCTGCTCCCACACGAGGGGGATTAATAGTGGTTATAAAGGATGAGAATGGAACTGGGGCTATTTTGTGATTTGAGAATTAAGATTAGTTGAGATTTTTTTATGGAAGAGTAACTCATTATTTTTGTTTGGAATGCAAAGCGATAATTGTAAAAGTATGGTTATATGGTTGTCTGGGAACGAATCCTTATCTTAACTTGCTGCAATTCCTTACTCTTTCTCTCCGCAATTTTTATACAAAAATATCCTTAAATATGAAAACTTAAAAAGTTTTACCATAGAATTATTATTATAATTGAGGATATTGGGCTGATAAGTCGGTTATAAAACATCGTGTAAAGTACAAGTCAGCCTAGCAGGAAGTCTTTTGACTTCCACCACCTTACTCTAGGTGCGAGAAACTATTATACCTACTTATTCGATGATAGTCTCTTTTGAAGAAGAGATGTGGAGTCAACCTTCCTCCCATGTTTCCAGATATGTATTTATCTTGCCTACCTAAAAAGGAATACCTTCGAAGTTTTATGTCTCAAAGTTCAAATGAAACTGTTTAAGCACTTATTTAGATTCGACCATTCCCCAATTTTAGATAAGAACAAAAGTGGCATAGAATTCAGGATTATTCCATTTCCTTAACATGTTTTGAGGGACGAGTGTGGCGACTATGGGTCTTAAAGCAAAGTCTTCTTTCCATCCCAAGTTATCTTTTGCACCAGTGGGATGACCCTCCTCTCTCTCTCTCTCTCTCTCTCTCTCTCTCTCGCTGGAACTAGAGTTGAAATTTCTATTGTGTCATACCAATCAGGTGGCGTCGAAATTCGGTGGTAATATGAATATGGATAATTTAAACACGATGTTTCATAAACGTGTTACACAAGCACAATATAGACAATAAAAAGAGTCACACAACACAACACAATAAACATATTTTGGCAAACATATCACCAACTAGGTTGTTAATACAACACCATATACTAATTTGTTTACAAATATGGCAATCTAGATACAAGTATATAAACAAATGCATTTAAACACGACGACTCATGTTAATATGTTTCGCATGTTTTTAGATAGTGAGTACTTTCACTTCTTACTGATCCAAAGTGTACTATTGAATTAGCTTTTTATGTTTAATTTCTTTTATAGATTTGTTTAATTTGATCATTTATCGTTTTTATACAAGTGTAATTTGTATAAACTTTTAAGGATATTTTTTTTTTTTGTAAAATTATATCTAATTGTATTGTGTTGAAGCAAACAACGCATTAGCATGTTAACTTAATTAATGTCTAAAAGCAGTTCAATCAACATAAGAAATTATTTGAATTGTTCCCTTCAATTACACAAACACAACTTTATCAAACCCAGAAACTTGATTAATTGAGTGTCGTGTCGTGTTAAGAATTAATGCCTTACATTAAACATACACCATGTTGTACAGTTCCTTCCTCACACTTTATATGCTTATGCTCTTATTAGGTGGTCTTGAACCTCTTTCATCCCAAAAACTAATTTAAAGGGTAAAGTTTTCCTTTACATTTATAAATCAACCTCCAGCCTCTTCCACAACCGATGTGGAACAACTTCAACAACTTTTGGTCAAGTATGAGCAACTTGAAGACATGCGCGAGTTTCTAATTCATCATCGTAAGATAGATTGATTACCAAATTTACTACTTCCTCTACTAAAATGGTTGGTAATTCATAAGAAAACCATATTAATACACCACTTTTGACTTGTCCACTATAGCTCTAAAGTCCATTTTCTTCAATTAAGTCTCTCCAGAACGGATATAACAACTTCGAGTATATTAAATGTGAGATATTTTCACATTGGCATTATTTTATGTGAAGCTATTTTGCTGTTTAAAAATGAAGTGGTTCACTCTTCATCCACGTCTAACTTCGATGTGTAAATTTTTGTGGCCCCAAGAATCAAGTCAAGTTGATGCCCCACAATAATTATTACGATGTTCAGAGCCCATCCTCTGGATGGACACATGCAATGATGAGCAATTGTGAAAACTTGAAGCGTAACATCGAGAGAATCACTGGATAACTGTGAGTACAAATTGTACAACTCCGTACGGCTGCAAAAGTGAGGATGAAATATTAAATATCTTATGATTAGTTTATGAGATTAGTCCGCACAGTGGAGGGGGAGAAGAAAGAAGCAAAGGCAGGTTTATAATATTAGTTAAAAAGAAGATACGTGGAACGAAGAACGAAATGCTTAGCTTGTCAAAATTTGACGCACAATCACAAAATAAAAAAGGGAGTAAAAGTGAAAAAGAGAATTAGAAAATAAGATTTCATCTCAATACACCCTTAAATTAAAGTTACGTTCTATAGAGAATTTCATAATAATTAGCATCCCGTTCCTCTATGATACATCTCTCAATTATAATAGAAAGAGATTATATATAGTAGGTATTTATGAGCCTAAGTTCATACTACCAGTAAAATTTGGACTTAAACTATAAAAGTAACGTTTCGGGCGCGTTGCACCCCTGATCCCATGACGTGTCCCCTTAGACTCCCGATCGCTCACTCCATGCCATCTTGTTGATGAGAAGTATGAACCACACCTTAACATAGCTTCCATCCATTGATGTTGACGTGCAGATCCCGATGCCCTTTATAGATTTCTAAAGACCAACAATTTTTTAGGGTCCTAACATAGTTTTTTTATGAAAAAAATTAATCAAGCAAATTTCATGTGGGAGTCATCTCATCATTCGGTCTTAACGTATTTGGCTCACATGAGCAGTTCATTCACATGACATGAGTTTTCTAATAGGATATATGACAAAACCACCTATTAAAACGACTCCTAGACATAAGTAGAGGGAATCAAGGATGTAAACAAGGAATAGATGGCTTGTAACATAGATCTGAAGTCTCCTGAACGTAACCTTTTCAAAACAGGTTTACTGGCACGAACTCTCTAAGTCAATAATGACCTTAACAATTACACAAATATTTCATGAGCGATGAGATCTGTGTAGTAGTCATATGTATTCCAATGGTGCCGATAATTAACTGAAAGAGTACTCTTGGGCAAAGAATTTATCATACAAACCATGTGCATCCGAAAGTGGAATTCGATGACCTAACTTGTAAATCCAATAAGTACCACTGGACAAAATGGTCCATGTGTAATTGAGCGCATGTGTCTGGTTCAGACAACAGCTATTCCCCTTAGACGTATCTTAGCTCCTCAGGGCAATGTTTACTAGTTCATTGCCATCTGATTCAAGGCTGTTCAAAGGGATTTCATCATGAGATATCGACTCCACATAACTTCAGTCAAATAACGACATCTATGCCGTTGTGACTGGTGTTGCTGACTGAATAAGCAGCTTGAGCATAGTTGGTACGTAAGAAGTGTACATATCCGAACAAAATCTCTCTCCCTCTAACGAAAAGTCGATATATTATATAATATCCAATATGACTCCTTATACACAAGCATGTAAGATCGCACTATCTCCGAGAAAGTTTATCCCATTCCCATATCTTATCTCTTCTTCACAATCAACTTGTGGGGTCTTCACTTCGATCGAGAGAGAGAGAGAGAGAGAGAGAGAGAGAGAGAGAGAGAGAGAGAGCTCCCCCAATAAAGTCCCCCAGAACTTGTGCGTCTTCGCATCGAATCTCATCTATCTTTTATTATATGGTTTATAGAATCATGCAAAATGCATGTTTCTTACACTTTCGTATCATAATGCAACTGTACAACACAAAGGCGTGAGAGGAGCCATCAGAAACGGGGCAACTCGAGAAGAATAATTACCACTAGGCAAAGTTCTTGATATATCATTCGTAGCAGGAGAAAAGTCTGTGCGTTTAAGGGATTGGCTGGATGTTCAAACACTTGATCTTGCTACTTCTCTTCCCGTAACTAGAGATTTAACTTATGTCTGTACACGACAATCTCAGTGAGTCTGCAGAGATTGATCAAACCAAATATTTAAATACATATCTCAAGATATCATAGGTAAAGATCGAGCTTTTCCACGTTTACATAGATGCATATTTGTATTGTAGTCGTAATGGTCTTGGCTAACCATGATGGACTTCGACTCAATGCTCAACAAAATAGGAATAATTAACATAAGTCGATAACAAATTGTCTTGATTTCTTAGTTTGCTTGGATCCACACTCACATCATAGAGCAATCCTAATTTATCAGGCATAGTCTACTAAATTGGCATACTAAATGATTTGATAGACCGTAAAAGGACATTTTAAAAAGTGGGTTATTCATCATTTAATTAAAAGTCTTTACAATATTCAAAACCCAAACATCTAATAATATATTATCAGCCGTGCACCTTGGAAAACCTAAACCTATCAATCAAAACGGCAATGGTAGTATTCGTTATCATCCTCTATACGGAAAGAATGTTGGGTTATGATGACCTGTTAAGTTATCAGAACTTCCACAAATAGCGTTGTGTGCTAGCCATCTTGTCCCACCACTTTAGACCCGCTCTTTTTTTTTTTTTCCTTATTCACTAACTAACTGAAATCACCCCTTCACTAGTAGCCTAGCTGTGCATCCCGCCAATTGCCAACCATTTAATGCTCCAAGATCTAAACTCTTCCACTCCATTTATTTAAAGCCTTGTTCTTTCGTACCACGACCACCCATCTCTCCCACTCTCTCCCTCTCCTCTCTAGTCATCAACAAAAGTATCAAGAATGACTATGAAGGCGAAACATTTCCTGAGGTCGTCCCTGAAAAAGTGGAGCAAACTGGCCAGAAACACCATCTCTTCTTCTTCCTCGGCCTGCGAGAGTTGCTCTCTCCAGTGGGTGTTTTGGCCATTCACGCATCGCGAAGTTGAAAATGGCTTCATTCCCAGAGACGTCCCAAAGGGTCACTTGGTGGTCTACGTTGGAGACAATCACAAGCGGTTCGTGATCAAAATCAAAATCTTGGGTCACCTGCTTTTCAGAGCGCTCTTGGATCGAGCTCGAGAAGAGTACGACTACAATGCTGATTCCAAGCTCTGCATCCCTTGCGACGAGAAGATGTTTGTGGATGTCATTCGCTGCGCTGCATCTCCTCAGGAGAGTCGGATCTGCGGCCCGTGTTTCTGACAGTGGCGACAGTGACGAAGACAAGATTTTTGAGAAATTTGATTGATTAGTATAGTTACCATATATATATATATATATATGTTGTATACTATGAAGAATACGTGCACTTGTAATATGTAACGTCGCGTAATTCTCTCTAATCAGTAAATGTGATTTCATGTTCGCATACAAGTGAAATTCGTTTTGGGGATTCAAGGTAAGGTCCACTTCTCTTGGAGTGTTTGGACATATTGACTGGACATCGATGCTTATGGTATGAATCCTAACCATCAACATGTTGATTATCAACATCCATGAAACAACAGCTCTCAATGACAATGCTTTCGACATGCCTTTGATATGATATCAAATAAGGGTACATACTCCGTTCTTTTCATTCCAATTTGCCGCAGTAGGTATGATTGCCACCGTCGAACTTTGTATTTCGGCTTCTTTCGATGTGTTATTAAAATTCAGTATTTAGGTTAATTTACCTATGATTGTTTTGGCAAAATTGAATGATCTAGTGAGGAACTCATGGTATTTTCAATGAATGCGCTCATTTGCAAGATATGATACTACAGTGACGAGGAGTGATTCAGGTGGGAAAAAGAAAGAATAACAAGAGGACACAGTAGAAGTATAAGAAAATCCATTCAATATCAGTTTGGTTAATTTCTATTTGTTTATTAGGAAAAGAATCACGCTGTGAGCGGAGGAAAAAAAATGGGCAAAAAAACGCTTCAAGTGCCATAACTTTGGCCAAAGGGACACTTAAGTGTCATAACTTACGAAAGGTACACTTAAGTGCCAAATTCGAAAAAAACGGATCACTTGAGTGCCACTGCCAAAATCCGGCCAAAACGCCAACATGGCGTTTTTCCTGAAAGCGCGCCCAAAACGACGCCGTTTTGCACGCCGACGTGGCCAAAACGGCGTCATTTTGGGCTGACGTGGCAAAAAGAAAATTAATTAAATTAATTTTAAAATTAAATTTAGTTAAAATATTTAAAAATAATAATTTTAAAATTAAATTTATTTAAAATATTTTAAAAATAATAATTTAAAAAACTTTAAAAACCTTTAAAAATATTTTAAAAAATTAAAAAAAAAAAAAGGAATGGGGGAGGCGGCCGAGGGATCGCCCTTAGCCGCCGCCGCCGCCCCCGCCGCCGGGGAAGGGCCGGCGACGGCGAGGGGGGAGGGTCGGCCGGGGTCGCGGCCCGCCCGGGCCGGCGACCCGGCCGACCGGTGGCGAGGGCTCGCGAGCCCGCCTCGATCCGGGCGAGGGTCGCAGCCCCGCCTGATCCGGCGGCGAGGGCCGCCGACCCGCCGGATCCGGGCGAGGGCCGCGCGCCCCCCTGCATCTAGCGGCGGGGCTCGCGGCCCTCGCCTGATCCAGCCGGCGAGGGCTCGCGGCCCTCGCCTGCATCCAGCCGGCGAGGGCTCGCGGCCCGCCCGCATCCACGGCGAGGGCTCGCGAGCCCGCCGCCGGCCGACCGGCGAGGGCCGCGAGCCCTCGTCCCGGATCCAGCCGGCGCGAGGGCTCGCGAGCCCTCGCCGCTGGTCGGCCGGGGTCGCCGGCCCTTGGCCGGGCCCGGCGACCCCGGCCGACCTCCCCGCCGTCGCCGGCTCTTCCGGCGGGCGGCGGCGGGGCCGAGGGCCGATCCCTCGCCCGCCTCCCCCCTTCCTTTTTTTTTTTTTTAATTTTTTAATTTTTTTAAAGTTTTTTAAATTTTTAAATATTATTTTTTAAAATATTTTAACTAAATTTAATTTTAAATTAAATTAAATTATTTATTTATTTATTTTGTTCCACGTCAGCCGAAACGACGCCGCTTTGGCCACGTCAACGTGCAAAACGGCGCCGTTTTGGCCGCGTTGCCGGAAAACGCCACGTTGGCGTTTGGCCGGATTTTGCCGGATTGGCACTCAAGTGATCTCTTTACTCCGATTTTGGCACTTAAGTGTACCTTTCGTAAGTTATGGCACTTAAGTGTCCCTTTGGGCAAAGTTAAGGCACTTGAGAGGTCCGCACGTCAAAAAAAATGTAACAAAGATGGCTTCATTTTACCTATTTTGGAGTATTCCACTCGATTTTGTAGGATAAGAAGATTCAGATCCGAAATGAAATTTTAAGAAAATGCTTTGTGTTTATATTGACTCCTTTAAAATCCTTTCCACTGTTCTAGCATGCGCTGGACAAAGTTCATTTTTTTTGACAGAAAGAGGGACTTTCATGGCATATTAAGGCACCGTTAAAGGCGAAATTGGGTTTGCTTTATCACATTACGAATTTGCTCTCTCTCAGTGGTAAGTAGTAGCTATGGTTATAACACTTCTTCGTAATGTTGGAGATAGAATTTGATCTTATCTATTAAGATTACAATTGATATAGCATATCATAGACATATAATATTTTAGGAAAAACAATATTGTGTATATATTCTTTCTGATTCATTTTTCTTCTCTCTTGTACTACAAATACCAACACTTTCTTGTACATTTTGTGATAACGAAAAACACAGAACAATATTCCCTCAATTGTTCTGCATTTCCTTTCATGGTATCAAAGCAATGTTTCTGACCCACCTTCTGCACCAAATTTTCCAAATTGCCTCCAATTGTCTTCTGTTTTTTTGTTGCTACAAATCACTATCTGCAGAACAAAATCAGCACATTGAAAAGAGGAATTCAGCCTTTCATTCAATATGCAGAACCCCAGTAATACAAAATTCAAAACCCAGGCTTAAACATAACAGAAGAATCATCCGACCAACCTGCTTCTGCTCCAATCACAGGACAATTCCCTACTCCAGCTTCATGGCCGTATGTACCATGGGTTTCGGTTCAAGGACCATGGACATCCGAGCCAAATCAACAGTGGAACTATGGCCCAAATGGAGACCCAGATCCAAGTTCGGGCCATAAACCCAAATTGAACTCGGGTGGGTGGGGAATGAATCCTTACCCGAGTTTCCCACCCAGGTTTGTGCCGCTGCCCTTTCCACCCATCGCCGACCGTCCAGAACACGGCGAAGCACTGTACACATCACCAGCCGACGTGTGATATCCCAAGTTTCCTGTTTTCTACTGAATAAATCGGGCATTTCATCGACGCGCCTATAAGGCTGTTCTTATAGCTGATTACTCTTGAGATAACTAGACTACTCGAAAAGCTATTAAAAAATTTTAATGCAATAATTTTGAGAATTTGACCATGAATCGACTTCTTAACCGTGCTTATCTTTAGAGGTCAATACGGCACAGTTAAAAATTGATTTGAGACTAGAGATAGGTTTGTTTGATTGAGATGTGTGGCTAATCGTGGGTGACACCACTAAATTAGGAAATTCTCGTCGAATCGATTCTAAATTGATTCTTCTATCATTTTGGTACCTGTGTCCGTATTTGAATCATTGAGATTTTCACGACAACCGAGAGTTGTCAATGTATTGAGTGGGTTCATTGTGGCTCGAAGAAAATCGATCACGGGTCATTTGTACTAAAAATCTTCAAAAACTACTCGATAACTTAGGTCACACTAAAAACGCGCCTGAGTGAAATTAACCGCAAAGTTAAATCCGATTTCAGAAATTGAAGATTTTGTCATATCACAATAAATTCCTAGGAACGTCGACTCAGTCTCGAAGATTTTTCAGAACCCGAGACTTTTTGGAAAAAGTCGGCATAAGATCGTTTTTGTTCAAAAAAAGGCCAAAGATTATTTTTGGTTGCAAAATTGGGATGCAAGATGAATATATGGGTGAGGAAAAATATCGATTTGATCGATGGAGAGTCAATTGAATTTATTGAGGTTGGTTCATAACAAAACAAGCCCGATTGAGTGTCCAATTGAGAGAAATTTGTATCAAATTTGTGTGCCTCCCTTCCCTAGCCATTTGGACCGATTCAAGGTTGAAAGGAGGAGCCTTGGTGGCTCATGGATAGCCAAGGAAGATGCTTGGCCAAGGATGAGTTTTGGGGGACAAAGATGTGGAAGATTTGGCCAAAGAGATCCCACCAAACCAAGCCAAACTTGCCTCTCACTCCTTCCCCTCTCTCCTCCTTGCCATCCACCCCATTTCTTTCTCTCCTCCTTGCCTTGCTCGACACACCAGCAGCCAAGGAAGACCAGTAGCAAGCCGTTGGATCGCCTGGACCGCCACCTCACGCCGTTCGCCCCGCACATGCCACCATGCCAGGCTGTCACTGCCCCGCCCCCACCATGTGACCTCGGCTCCCCTACAGCCCTGTTTTGTCGTCCAGCTGCTGTTTCAGATTTGTTGGAGCTCATCTGAAGCTGTCCCGGTCCCGTTTGACCCCCATGAATGTTTGTTAAGGCCCGGTGGCCTTTTCACCCTTTCCCGATCAATCCCCGTGCTAACCGAGCTTATTTCCATTATGGTTCAAGATAGAGCAGAAACTTTGTGGGTATTCTAGCACCTATTGATCTATTATTTATTGAACAAATTTTAAAAATTTTCCGGATTCGTCTCGGCTTCAATTAGGCATTACAGCCTAAATTGGATTTATTGTATTTATTTAATAATTTTTGAAATTAATTAATCAATTAATTATTTTCTGGAAATTAGGTAGGGATTTCGACATTTGGGAATTTTATGCTAATCATTGTGGTGTAATCCGTTTATTTATTTGAGCATTGAGTTGTGTTGAATTGAATTAAATATGATTTTAGGATTTTATTCCTAAGTTATTCAATTTCGGAAATTGATTGGAAAATGACAGCGTGGGTCTATAGCGCCAATAATATTTTGATGGGCTATATATGAAGTGGCAGGAAAGAAAATTGTATTATGTGCTCGGAGACCAAGAAGGTCGTCTTGGAGAATGCACGTGACTTGTGGATTAAATATAAAGTAATGAGAAAGAGAGTTGTAATACGTGGCTTGAAGACCTAGAGTATCGTCCTGGAGAATGCACGTGATTTGTGGATTATAAATCACCTGTGAATAGCACGTGGCTCGGTGATTAGTACATCACCTTAGAAAATGCACGTGACTTGGTGATTTGGTATATCACATTTGAGAATGCACGTAGCTCGGTGATTAAGTTGCCTTAGAGAATGCATGGGGCTTTATGATTAGACATGTCATCTTAAAGAATGCATGTGACTCGGTGACTAAGTATATTGCCTTAGATAATGTACGTGACTTGATGACTAAATATATATCGTCTAGGAAAATGAATAGTATGGATTAATATGACTGGGAAATGGTCTAAATGACATGTAATCGACTAGGTCGATTGATCGATGATTCGATCTGATTGAGTGATGTGATATGATAGTGTGTATTTGATATATATACTGACTTGTAGGACTGGAACTGAGGCCAAGGTAAGTCCTTTGACTTGTGTTATGCTTAGGCAGCCTCTAGAGTGTATTGGTTTCCTAATTGGGTCTTAGGGGATAGAACTTGCTGAGATGTAATCTCATTCTGGTAGTGGGACAACATTTCATGTCCCTAGATGGCAGCACCTTCACCTTCTCGTCCTCCCATGCATTTTGATATACTCGAAGAAGTCATCGAGATAAAAATTCACTTCCCGATGCACCTCACCCGGAAGGACTAGAGTACGTCCTAGTTAAGTTGACTGTCTAGGTTGACGTGGGTAGAGATGACCTAAGGCCCCACAAATATCGGTCGTGGTATCGTGAATATCATAATGGGTGAAAGGAAAGTCCCATACCATAAGGTGATGTACCTCTTTTGTTTTAGAGGAAGCATTCGAAGAAGGGATTGTGGATCCCAAAGATAGAGCGGTGACCGATGCCAAGGACTCTAAGCTTGAGAGTGACCTGACTCTCCTAAGCAATCAACAGTAGACTCTAGGCGGAGCATGCCGGAAGGAGAGATTGAACAAGAAGAGGTGTGGCCCAAAAAGAAGCTGTGAGGAGGGAACTGATGAGGACGTCGAGGGAGTTGAATGACGAAGGAGAGACCTTGATGAGGAACTTGAGTTGTGATCGAGATAGATCCGACTTTTGTGAATAGTATTGTAATATATACTATGAGGTTTGCTTGTATAAAAGTGTGGTTTGTGATTTTTAGTTACAAAAAATATAGCCATACTTTTCTATCCCATTATTTTATTGTTTAGAGATTTTTATTTACTTTCACATGCATATTAAAATGAAATGGTCGGTGATACGTCCTAGAACGTCGTTATTAATCAACAAAATGAGGGATGAATGCGTGCCCGAGAATCGAGGTGTGATATGACGGCGGAGCTACGACTAATCACTCTTCAACTCGCATGAACCAGATTACTATTCAACATGGGCAAGGGATTTCGGCGGGCTCTCGTTACAAAGGATAAGGACGAATTCCTTGACGGATCTGTCCCTTTCTCGATCGCTGAATGCCTGTAGCGCCATTGGCGCAAATGCAACCAATTAGTGCATACATGGATCGGAGATTGTGTGACATCGGAGGTTGCAGCTGGGCTTCCTTCGACTGAAGATGCAAAACTAAGTGGAATAATATCAAGAAAATGTATAGGAAGCTCGACAGGGTCAAAGTTTTTTCGCTCACTCAAGCCCTCGCCGAGTTGAAACAGGGGAACCTCCCAATTACCGCCTATTTCAATCGGCTCTCAGCGCTCTGGAACGAGTTTGAGGCGGCTGAGGAGCAACTTAATGGACCGAGTTGACACTCAACGTACAGAAAAATCAAAGACCACGAGAAGGTGACTCGGTTCCTATTAGCCCTAAATGAAAGTTATGTACCTTTCGCTCGCAGATCCTCGCCATGGAGACCGTCCCGCTGCTCAAGCTGCATCTTCCAACTTGTTATCCAAGAGGAGAATCAACGAATAGCTGCTGCCGGACTTGGAAGGAGGAGAAAGCATGGCCTCGCTGCGCTGGCAAGGGTTTCGGTCGCTCTCATGGCGGCCTCCGCGCGTCGCGACGAGCAACAACCTCGGGAGGAAACCCTAGGTCTTTCGAGAGCGAAGAAGATGAAGACAACCTTAATTTTAGGGCTTATCGAATGAACGGTTCAGATCGAAGCTTGGATCAGATGGTCCTTATTCATTCAGTAGAATCGACGGTAGAGATAAACAGGGGCACGGATCTAACGGCCCAAATTTCACCCGATCGAATGGCGTGGATCAAAGGAGACACGGCTCTCATTTAATCTCGTATGGGACCGAATCCAGTGGTCATTATAATGTTATGTCATCACAGAAGGGACGAAGCCAAAATTATAAATTTAAAGGTAAATATTGTGAATATTGTCGGCGTCCTCATCATACCATTGAGACATGCTGGAAATTACATGGTGAGCCCATTAACAAAGAAAAGAAAGGAAAAGAATTTTCTGCTTATCAGGTGTTAGCACAAGGAAATGACAAAGCTCATCAGCCTATTTCCAGGATCAATATCGAACATCATGAAGGCACTAAATCGGTTACAAACAGTTGACAAAACTGCAAATTTCTCAAGTACTTCATCAAACAAGACTAATAATATTTTAGTTGATGCATGTATTATTGATTTGGGCACAGTGATCACATAATTTTCCATGAATATTTATTTTCTAGTACCTCTACAAAGCCTGATTCCATATATGTTCGGCTTCCAAATGGAAATATTACGATGTAAAAGATTGGTACTGTTCACCTTAGCAAAAACGTTATCCTTAAAAATGTTCTCTATATTATGGAATTTGAATTCAATCTCATAGTTGTTTCCAAAGTCTGTGAGGACAATTATTGTTGAGCCAATTTCAACTGCGAAAATTGTTCCTTTTAGGACCTTTCGACCGGGAGCGATGGGCTTGGGTAAAATGGAACAAGGGCTGTATTTTTGGATCAATTTCCCTAAAGATTTTGATATTTCCTCTTTGAATAAGGGCATTTCTTATAATGCTATTGCCGGAAATAAAAATTCACTTTCTCATAAGCGTTTGGGTCACTGTGCTTGTTTTCCTTATTTTGATTGTAAAGTATGCCCTCTAGCAAAACAAACAAGACATCCATTCCCAACTAGTGTATCTCGAGCCACTAGTATTTTCTCATTAGTACATATGGACATTTGGGGTCCTTATCATACACCACATCGTGATGGATCCCGATTCTTTCTTACCATCGTGGATGATTATTCTCGTGTCACTTGGGTATTTCTCATACAGTCCAAAAGTCAGGCTTTTTCATGTCTATCGAAATTCTTATCCATGGTTAAAAATCAGTTTGATAAACATGTTAAGAGGATTCATACAGACAATGGAAGTGAATTATTTTCAACTGAGTATCTATCTTTTCTATCATCACAAGGAATTCTCCATGAGAGTTATTGTGCTTACACTCCGCAATAGAATGGAATTGTCGAACGTAAACGTCGACACCTTCTAGAAGTTGCTCACGCACTGAAATATCAAGCCTAAATTCTTGAATCTTTTTGGGGGAGATTATGTGATCACGTCAGCCTATTTAATTAATCGCATGCCAACTAGAATATTAAAATGTTGCACCCCTTTTGAAATGCTCTTTGGTAAGCAACCAGACATTAGTCATCTTTGAGTGTTTGGCTATCTTTGCTACATGATGAATGTTCGATATCGACATAAATTGGATCCTCGTGCTCTTCGATGTGTCTTTATGGGATATGCCACCCTACAAAAGGGTTATCAAGTTATGGAGGTATCTACAGGTCGTTTCTTTGTTAGTTGTGATGTTATATTCCATGAGAATATATTTCCCTTCCAAGAAATGGCATCTTCACATGAACCACCCATAACAAAATCAAGTCATTGACAATTTTTATTGGTGGATGATATTTATGTACAACCACAATATGTCTTGATTGCACCAGATCAATCATTTTCTAACCCACGTTTTACGACGGCGTGCCGCGGATCTCCAACTCTCCCTACCGGATCTTCTGATTCTCCAACAAGGCAAAGTAGTAATGGGCCTCCTTTGTCACGTATTGGACCATCATCTCTAGCAGTTGACAGGCCTAGACGCTCAAGATGACAAGTTCGTCCTCCGACATGGACCAAGAACTATATTCGCTCTACCTTGAGGACTTCAAGTACACAATATCCGGTATCCTCTTATGTTTCTTCGGTCGATTATCGCGGGAACACATGTGTTGCATCAGTCGAATATCTGAATAACAAGAATCGTCTTCCTATGAGGAAGTAGCATGTGATATTCGTTGGCAAAGGGCCATGAAAGAAGAGATTGCTGCTCTCACAGAATAACACTTGGGACATCGTCCCTCGCCTTCTCACAAAAGGCCCATTGGCTGGAAATGGGTTTATAAAATAAAATATAAGGTAGATGGTTCAATTGAGCGATACAAGGCTCAGATTGTCACTAAATGATTCACGCGAGTGAAGGCTTTGACTATCATGAGACTTTTTCTCCGGTTGCTAAAGAGATCACTTTTTTGCTCTTTTCTGGTGATTGCTGCATTATGTAATTGGGACTTATATCAAATGGATGTCAACAATGCCTTCCTACATGGAGACCTTGATGAAGAAATTTACTTGGGGCTTCCATAGGAGTACGTGACAGGGGAAGTCTTGAGTGTGTCGTCTCCGCAAATCCCTATACGGGCTTAAATAAGCCTCTTGACAGTGGTATGCAAAATTTACTGCAGCACTTACAAATGTGGGTTTTTAACACTTGAAGCATGATTATGCATTGTTCACATGGACCAAAGGTACTTCATCGATCTACTTATTGATTTATGTTGATGATATACTTATAATGGCAAATGATGATGTTGCAATTCAAAAGTTCAAAAGATACTTGCATTTGACTTTCCATATTAAAGATTTGGGTCCTCCAAAATATTTTCTTGGTATCGAAATAGCTTGATCCAGTGAGGGAATTTGTCTTAGTCAGCAAAAATTCGTCCTGAAAATCATATTAGATGCAGGATTATCTGGGTGCAAACCAGCTGCTGTACTTATTAAGCAAAATATCAAATTGACAACACATGAATATGATGTAAATTCTTCTTCTCCAAATGAAGTTCCACTACTCAAGGACCCATCGGGATATCAGCGACTTGTTGGCAAATTAATCTATCTCACCATGATCAGACCTGACATATGTTATGCAGTACAAATACTTAGTCAATTTATACACAACCCGAAGCAATCACATATGAATGCAGCACTAAAGGTTGTAAAGTACTTGAAGGGATGTCAAGGACTTGGAATTCTACTATCCCATGATTGCAACATGAAGATGACAGCATATTGCGACACAGATTATGCTACTTGTCCTATGACAAGAAGATTCATGATTGGTTTTTGCATCAAGCTAGGAAAGTCCTTGATTTCATGGAAAACGAAGAAACAGTCAACCGTTTAATTGTCATCAGCAGAATCATAATATCGAGCCATGGCAAAAACTGTTTGCGAGATAATTTGGATACAAGGATTTCTTTTAGATCTTGGTGTGCAAGTCAACGGAGCAAGTGAATTGTTTTGTGATAATGATGTTGCGCTAAATTAGCAGCAAACCCAGTTTTCCATGAGAGAACAAAGCATATTGAAGTTGATTGTCATTTTACTCGAAAAAAATTCAAGAAGGCATCATTACAACTCGAGAAATTGGAACGTAGAATAGCCAGCAGACATCTTCATTAAGCCGTTATGCTAGAGACATCATAGTTATTTGTTGAGCAAGCTTGGCGCCTTTGACATTTATTAGCCGCCAACTTGAGGGGGAGTGTTGGAGGAAGAATTTGATCTTATCTATTGAGATTACAATTGATATAGCTAATCATAGACATAGAATATTTTAGAAAAACAATATTGTGTATATATTCTTTCTGATTCATTTTTCTTCTCTCTTGTATTACAAATACCGACACTTTCTTGTACATTTTGTGATAATGAAATACATAGAATAGTATTCCCTCCATTGTTCTGCATTTCCTTTCACGTAAGCAGAACTTTCATTCATTCCTATTGCCTACATTGATTTCAAAGGTCTAATGCTAAGTTATTTTATATTTTGGTGAGAAAGATTCAGTCCTATTCACTTCTTATCAAGCATCATATAATTGAAGTTCTATTTGGAGCTTGAAATGTCAAATGACACATTTGATTGGAACAACACCTCACAATACACCTTGCGGAAAAATGATCGAAGAACCAATTACAGTAATAACAAATCCGAGAGTGGCAAACTATCCAATCCTCCAAAGCTGTAGCAAGCAACATATCTGGCAGCATTTGATGCTGAAGTGGAAGAAACTTGCAACAAGATGACCCCAAATTGAGAACATAATGGGGGAAAATAGTGCACTTGGCCACCATCTCTTTATCATGAAAGATCCGCGTTAAACTAATGAACCATCAAATCCTCATTCAGCTTGAACTCGATGAATGGTGATTGCTCGTGCTCACGAAGATCATCCTTCCATAATCATACTAAGCATTTCCTCGAGATTCCAATCCACAAATGTAACAGCAAGCCACTGAAAAAGAAAATGCGTCTTCATCTTGTCATTGATTTTGAGAGAGTAGGAGAATGCATGAGAAGCTCGCAAAGATATGGATATTAGTCACCCATCTAGTGTTTGAATGAGAAACCTTTGCCAAAGAAAAAAGTCATAAATCGATATTTTTCCAAAATATGCCCAGTTAAATTCGGTGCATAAAAAAGTGCTCGGACTCTTGTCATGATAAATTGAATCGATCATACTTTAAGAAACAGTAAAAATCCAAACTCCATCTAATAATGGAAAGCAAGGAGCGTTTACATGTGTTTCTTGCGCTATGATTGCCCTTGCCTATCTCGTAAGTAATTAAGGAGTCTACAAATTTATTTTACCCTCAAAACTTCAATGAAACGTCGGAAACTCCACATAGCTGATCGATTAGCTTGTTGAGAGTCTCATGGCTCGAGCCACCTTTTTTTACCGCTCGCCTGGCCGCTCTTCCTAGGGCTTGGGCCCTTTCCCTGGCCCTCCTCCCCTTCTCTCCACCCATCAGCTCCCTCACACCGTCACAAACTTCTTCCCTGGGAACACACATCCTTCGTCCCGACCAGTCTGCCCAGTTCAACCCGATTCCCGCCCCAAGCCCGCTTACGACTAGCTTCACGTTCAACGGTTGTTCCGCCATCATTGGCCAAGCCAGGATTGGCACGCCTGCCGATATGCTCTCCAGAACCGAGTTCCAACCACAGTGGCTCAGGAACCCGCCTATTGACCTGTGACCCAATATCTGCCGCTGGTCGACCCATTCCCTTACTATCAAGCCCTTACCTGATTTCACGCCCTCTTCCACATCTTTTGGCACACACCAGGTCGTTGACCGTACCACCCATATGAATGGAACCCCCGATTCCTTCAACCCGAATGCAATTTCGTCCAATTGGGCGTTCGCCACATCAGCCTGCGTCCCGAACGAGACATATAGTACGGACGCCGGTGTGACTTGCTCGGTGAGCCATTGCATTGCACTAAGACTATGCTTTATTTGATTACAATTGTTGAACTTTTCGCAATCTTTGAGCTTCTTGTCATCATCACACAGGAAAAGAGGACCTACACACCAAGCTTTGGCTCCATTATGATAAAACGACTCGAAAGATGAGATATGGCTTCTCTCTAGTTCCTCGAAGCTGTTGATAATGACGCCCCAACTATTCACATCGGCCTCAGCGACTTCCCACAAGAACTGACAAGCCGGATTGTTCAGATCCAAATTCCTTATTGACTCTGGGACGTCCGAGATCGCCAGGTCAAACGGGACCCTCATACCTGGAAGATCTAAAGAACTAGGGTTCTGGGAAGCCGCTGGCTTCAAATGAGGCATGTGTTGGCATAAGGATTTAGAAATGGCCATTGCGAGGACACTCATCCCATGGAACACCAGCCTAGGAACACCAAAGGCTCGGCATGACTCGAGGGTCCAGCCGAGAAAGAAATCGGAGATGACGCATAGAGGAAGGCCGGCCTCTGAAGCCGACATGGACGCTAGGACATCCTCAAAGGCTTCTTGAGCTGCTTGGTGGCGCTGAGGAAGGCAAAGTGTAGGTCCATCGAGGGAAGCTGGGAGGTGTTTTCACAGCCTTTCGGGAGGCCATAACCGTTGGATGGGAATGGGATTTCGATGACCTGAATTGTGGGAGAATTTACTAAGTGTTGGGTGATTGACTTGGCATTTGAAGGAGTTGTGATGATGGTCACTTCGATGTTCTTGCGAAAAAGTGCCTTTGACAGGTCTAGTAAGGGCAGTGTGTGGCCGTGGGCCATGAAAGGGAAGATCACAACATGGGGCTGTCGTTGTTGGGTGGACATTGGAGAAGGCATGCTGAATCTGACGTTTTGCGGGTATTAACGTTCGAGGGTTATTGTTTTTGGTCTTGGAGAGGCGTGGAGGTTTACGCATGTATATGTAGAGAACCAAGCCCTACCTAGTGGCCATATTTATATATAGTTTATATTTTCTTTGATAGGAAAGTGGATCAATAGTAGCTCGTCGTTGACTTCCACACGAGGAAGGGTGTCAGCGACTATAATAAGTTGGGACGCCCACCAAGAAACTCTTATAGAATGGGATGATTACACAAATTATCCATGGATTTTGATCAATATATAATATAATTTATAAACTTTTAATTTATTTAATATGATTATTAAATTTTAACCAATTTGCAATGTAATACATGAACTTTTAATTTGTTTGATATAATCCATTGATTTTTATAAATGTTCAATTTAGTCCCTAAAATATATTAAAATATTCAATGTTGTCCTTCTATTAATTCAAATTCAAAGACAAAAATGTATATTTTCATATAGTTCAATGACTAAATTGAACAAATTAAAAGTTTAGGAACTACATCACATATTGGGCTAAAATTTAAGGATCACATTGACTAAGTTAAAAATTTATGAACCACATTGTACATCGGGCCAAAATTTAGGGGCGTTTGTGTCGTTTTCTTTTAAGGGACATATGAATTTTGCACGAGAGTTTTCTATCTCTTTTTGCGCTAGAATGTTTTGATAATTCTAATTGTAGATCCCACGAGGGACATAAAAGTTGTCCGTTTAATTTTAAATCCTTTGATTCCGGCGAGTCATGAGGCACGCCCACATGGGATTTGGATCTCGTCAATATCGTTTGTAGTAAATGCAGTAGTAAAGAAGAAAAGTCAATGGCTTTCAGTGCATTGTCCCATTTGGCTGTACAAGGATCAAATTTATAATGGAATAATCTCAATCAACCTTTTTTTAGTCAAAAGAAAATTGAATTCATTACTCAAAATACATGAGAAGTGCATAAACATCATTAAAAAGCAAATCAAAGTAGAGTAAAATCCAGAATATTGCAAAACCAGTCAAATACAAAAAATGAGGATGATCAATAGAGCAACAACAAGGTTAACACAAGCTCATTCCATAAGAATGGTCGGTCAAGCAAAATAATTGACATCGATCACTGGATCTCATATTTTTATCATGATTAGCACATGCGGAAAATTCATTCTCCAGTAACTATGGCGTTACCAATTAGTGGTGCACACCTAGATTGAGCTTTCTGTACACCATCGTCGTACAAAGACAACCAAAACAAGTTAAATGAGCACATATCTAACACTTAAGAGAGCAAATCTTATTGAATAAGCGAGATAGCAAAATTCTTGTGATCCCCATTAAATCTAAAGGCAGAGGACTTGTACATGAACAAAGCATTGGGGCATTGAAAACCCATAAGCATAATTGTTAAATTGTTAGATTTAAATCGAGAGAGAAGAAGAAATAGGAAACGAATAATAAAAATAAAAAATAAATAAATAACCAAAATCAATGAGAGAGAGGGAGAGGATACTAGTTCAAGCCCTCCTTCCATGTTTGAAGGTTGAAGAAGACAATGGAAAGAGAAGAAGAGAGGAAGTGGTAGAGAGTCAACCTAAAAATGCAACAAAAGTGTAAGAGGACCCAAAATGCCATTAGATGGAAGAAATAGCATATATAGAAGACAAGTTTGAGAAAAGACAAAAGAAAATGATAAACAACAAAAAATAATTAAAAAATAATTGCACAATAAATAAGAATAATTGAGTTATCAACAATTATGGGAAGATAAAACCACACTTGAATAGTAAACTACGAAAAATCTCAAATTGATATACTTGTGATAAATTTATCATATACTAATTTTTAATCACAAAAATCCCAAACTAGTGCACTTACATATTTGTGATAACTTTACCCTCCAAAAGTTCTAGTTAAATTGGATTAAAGCATGAAAAATGAAAGGGTAAAACCTTAGAATAGTACACTATCATGTATCATCCGACTCAACAATTTAATGTTCAAATTTAATAAAAATCAATGGATCGTAAATTTAATGCAAACGTATTAGTTTAGAATTTTTAGTAATCAAAAAAATATTTTAGGATAAATTTGTCATAAGTATATTAGTTTAGAGTTTTTCATGATATTAACTAAATAAAAAGATGAATATGGGACGCAAAAAACCCAACCGAAAAAAAGTACCGATAATATTGAAAGTGGAATAATATATCTGTATTAAAAGCGCCTAATGTACTCCATTAGAAGGATTGGAATCATTGATCATTCTCTAAAATTGAATTCAATTTTTAGTGAAAAAAAGTAGTATGGCTTATTTTATTTTTGGTTTTACTAAACCTCAGCACATAAATAAAAAATTGTTAAAATGACCACGTAAAAATTTGGAAATGAGTATCAAAATAAACGTTACAAGCTTTTTAAATAAATAACATCGGTGTTGTAAAAGAAAGTCCACTTCATACATAAGTTACTACATTAAATCAATATATGATTATTAAGGTAACATTATTAAGTAAATTATAATTTAATTCTAACTGTTGATCCGTCCTCGACGGACGTAAAACTGTTGGGGCCCCCAACTTTCAATATCATGCTTTAGCCCGTGCTTTTAAAAAACGATCATGAGTACATATTTAACTTTGGTCCCGCATGTTTCTCATATCACTTGAAGTTTTAAAGTCTAAGAAATTTTTTTAGAACTTTTAAATAGAAACCTTCTAATTTAAAAGCTAAATCTTGCAATAAAATATGAGACAACTAAAAATTGATTGTTCCAACTCAAGAAATAGTATACTTTTGTGCCAATGGAAATATTATAGTTACTACTAAATACAATTTTGGTAATGTCAACTAAATAAATTACCTAATAATCAATAAAATATATATTCACTCAGAAAATTATCTACTACCCTGCCGTTCCGCCTCCCCCTCCCACCCCCAAAAAAAAAAAAAACCCAAACATACTTATTATAGATTCGTCCCTGCTGTCCTCTATTCCTGTGTCAGAGTTGACTACTGGCGAATACGGCCACGTTGTTCCGGACAATGCAAGTATTTAATTGTCCCTTTTTTCCCGCGTACATAGTTTTGTCTAATCGATTATACATTAAAGTCTCTCTCTCTCGTGGCCCCTAAAGCGACCAATTCCGGTGGAGGCGCCGCTGGTTCTCCCGAGAACTAATTGTCGGTAGCCTCGGAAGACGAAGGACCAGAAGAAGAAAAAGGGCAAGAATCTGGAGATGTCAACTTGCAACAATCTTTCATTTTCATTTTGTCTCAATGTGATTAACCAAACGGTATCAGGAAAGGGATTAACACTTACTTTCTCATTCCAATGTCTTCCTTCCCTTAGCTAGCCGAGTGCCCTCGGTTTAACACATACACACTTAAATGTAAGTACTAAAAAGTCCAAATTACCAAATTGTGGTATTACACATGCACTTATGGTGTGTTTAGTATACGAAAAATCTTATAATGGATACAACAAATATGGAGGAAGATAAATATTTTCATTATCAAAAAAGTTTAGTTAAAAATTATTGTCTAACGTCCAAATTTGATAGATTTTTTTTCTTTATAGGAAAATGTTTTCATGCAAAATTTTACATTTTTAATTCACCTAAATCTATTCAAAAAAAAAATCAACTAAAACGTGATAATCTAGATTTGTCAATAAGGAGACAAAATATCTAGATTAAAAAAAAATGTAAAGTGTGATAGATAAAACTCGAGCCCTATTGGCCAAAATTCAATATTTCCTTGTTATTAAGTCCCGGGATAAGACCTCTAAGTTATGCATAGAATTAAACATGCGATTGACATAGGTTAACCAATGCAAATTTTCTAATCTAGATGATAATGATTCCTAATCTAATGATAATCATGTAGTATTCAACATGATGGGATGCACAACGTCAACTTAATCCTACGACGCACTTTCCCATTTACATATAATTCTAATCCTAATTTTCCGTTTCTTCTTCCTTTCATTTTTATTTTTATTTTTTATCTTTTATATATCATTTGTTTCCCTTTCATGACAAATGCGGTTTGAAATCTGGACTATACTAGATATGCACGACAACAAATGAGAAACGATGCTAAAAACTGAATGTAAACTTGGAATGTGTCATGAAAACTATACATACATGTAAAGGAGACATCGGGACTGCTCGAGGCCTTCCATGGGACCGAAATGTGATCCAATCCTTGCACGGCGTGGCAAGCAGTCCCGAGTTCCATTTCGAGCTTTAGACAACAATGAACAGCCCTGGAAGCATCCAGATGCATCCGTGAATCACAGAAACTGTTCTAAGGATGCGTTTGTAACATTTATGTTCCGGGGAACAATCTCCTTTCAAAATTAGTCTTTTTTTTTTAATTTCTATTTCTTAAAACAATTTATGAGTAAAAGAACATGTTTAGTAACTAAATAAAATTTATATTCTTAGAATAAAAAAAGAATAGGAATGCATCTGATATGACTCACAATTTATTTAATTTTTAATATTTTTAGATTTTTCTTTTCTCTCTCTATTCTTCTTTTGCTCCTCCTCTAGCGGGTGGCAGCAGCTGGCAAAAGTGAGCAGTTGGGAGAGGGTGCAGGGCGCGAGCGGTGGGAGGAAGAAGAAAGACAAAAAAAAAAAATTATCTAAAAATATTCCGTGAATAAGAAGTTATTATTATTATTATTTTTACTTCTTGTTTCTATTTCAAATCTATTCCATAACTACTTTTCTGATCCGAGAATAGAAAAATTAAATTAACGGTTTGGGAGGAAGAAGAAAGAAAAAGAAAAATTATTTCTAAAAATTATTCTTGTGAATAAGAAGTTATTATTATTATTATTTTTTACTTCTTGTTTCTATTTCAAATCTATTCCTAACCACTTTTCTAATCAGAGAAATAGAAAAATCAATTGACGTTACCAAATGAATTTCTACTATTTTTTTTGTTTCAAAGAGCAAAAGAACAAAAGAACAGGCAAGTTATCATGTAGGACTTAAGTCGCCTTGGAACACCTTGTTCGACTCAAAATGAGGCCAAAGCTCGCTGTCCATAACCCGGCCATCAAGCTTTGGTCCGTGAACAGCAAGCGTGGAATGCACAAAATGCAGCGATATGGCAAGCAATCAATGCGGACCATACATAACACACGCCTATGTTAATGCACATGCTTATATGACTCAAATGGCATGTAAATGAGGCCAAACGAGTCAGAACCGACTCCGGCCAGAGTAATCCACGATGGTCCAAAATGATTTTCGAAGCGCATATTTCAACGTTCAAGTGATCTAACGCTAAACAGGACACGTGTGCCCTAATCCTAACACGAACAATCATCATATATTAGCACGACAAAAAACACTATAGCGTCAATAGACAAAGTCCAACTGCGAATCACAGAAGGGGAGCTCACGGTCTAATTTTCAAAATCGGTTCAGCCGGTTCCATTTTGGTCTAAAAATTGCGTTGGATTTTCTTTGGCAAACTTCAAGAACACGTCCAAACACCGTGAGCGGGCTAAGTGAATTTGTAGACCAAGGTAATGAGCTTGCGACGCCCACAAGGGCAAGGCAAGCTTCCCATGCCACTGGTTTACACTCTGACTCCGAGCTCGGAAGTACGGCGCTGGAACTAAGATGATGAATTTGAAAGCTAAAGTGGTCTTACCTTGGATGATGGATGTAGAGGAACGAACAAGGCCTAGTGACTCTCCTAACCCTTCTCACAACTCGAACTCACTAGCTTATGGCCAAGCTCGGTCCTTCGCAGTTTGCTCTCACGTTCCTTACCTAAGCTCGCAGTTCTTCCTCACTTGTTTGCTCTCAAACTCTCACGCTTGAGGCTCTAAATTTCAGAGGAGAAAATGTCAAGAGTCCCTTAAATATTCTCTCTTCCCTCTTATATTCGCCAATTTGCAGCCCTCAATGGTCCAATTTTTGTGCGGATTTCATGGCCCTATTTCCAGCTTGTCTGACCACCTATTTGAGCTGATTTTCCTCTCAATTGCCATCAACACGATCAATCTCAATTAAGCTTCCTGAAATCAGCTGCAAATCAACCATGAAAATCAAGCTAAAACCAGTCCAATCTCCCTTAAATTCTGGCCAGTTGCTAGCCACTGGTGAACAGGTTTGGTTCCTAGTTTGGTTCATTCAATTCGCATTCATTTCGAGTTCCTTTAAGACTCAACTTGACCAAGGACTTTAAGAAAGTGCAAAAATGGATATAAAAATTGTAACATCCTGGGCCCACTTGTAATATTGTCCGTTGGGTCACCCACCTGGCGCGGACGAACATGCATCAGCCACGGTCTTTTCCCTCATGGCTTTAAAATGCGTTTCACTGATTAGGGACCCAAACATAAGCTAACAAGACCTCCCTCCCTAGGACGTGTGGGACAAGAGAGGAGGTTATCCACTCTTTATAACATCCCGGGCCCTCTTGTGTAATATTGTCGCTTTGGGTCACTCGCACGGCGCGGGCACGCCATCAGCCACGGTCTTTTCCCTCACGGCTTTAAAACGCGTTATACATATTAGAGGGACCCAAACCTTATAAGCTAACCAAGACCCCTCTAGGCGTGTGGGACAAGAGAGGAGGTTATTACCTCTCCACCTCTTAACAGAATAGCGTCATCGCTATGGCCACGGGCATCGAACGACATTCAGCTCGTGGTCCCACAGCGGTCGGAAGTCGACTACATACCACTTGTAACATCTCGGGCCACTTTGTGTAATATTGTCGCTTTGGGTCACCCACCACGGCGGGACGCACCGCCATCCTAGCCACGGTCTTTTCCCTCACGGCTTTAAGCGTTACCTACTGGGGGACCCAAACCTTATAAGCGCCAAGACCTCCCTCCCGATGTGGGACAAGAGAGGAGGTTATTACAAAAATGGCGTACAACGCGGGTCAAGTTACCTAGAAAATAGTTTTCAAGGGATTCGGGCTCAAGACATTCTCATCGATTCGAATTTTCGCCTCCAGGGCTCAAGTCCTAAAAATATGAAGCCTCTAGTTATCAAACAAAGATAAACGCAGTGAGAAATATGGATGCAAGATCGTGCGGTGTTGACGTTTTTTGTTAGGGGTCGAATTCCATCGTTATAGACAAATTCCTTTGCAAATTTTTGCGAAATCCATGAAAGGTCCATAATCCTCAACATAAGGCACGAGATTCTAAAAGTAAAATTTTTATAGATGTTAAAAAAAATGGAGGAATACTGTAAGAAATTCGAACGCAAGATTATGCCATATTGATATTTTTATTCGGGGTAAAAATTTTTGCTTTGGTGGCTTTTGCAATCTCTAATATTTTTTAATGTATGGAAGATCTTTTAAACAAAAATAAATTTAGGTGTCAACAGTAAGATGTCTAATCAGCTTCTTAAATAAAACTCAACCGCCTATTCATTTTCCTCTAATTGACTCCATAGTAAACCCTGTCTTATGGCCCAAAGTTCAGTTTTGCGGAGGAGTAGCCACCTCCTTCCTTCGATAACAAATCGTTCGGTAGTAGCCTCGATGATGAAGGACCAGGGAAAACAAAGAAGAGCAAGAATCTAGAGACAATCTAGAAAAGTAGAAACAGAAAAAAACTCTCGCCATCCTCCTCAACCATCGCAAAAATGAGGGTTTTTTTTCTTCTACTTTTGCGACCACAAACGACACTACAGCCATCGCCGGCCCCGCCGTCAATGGGGTGGCGCCACAAACAGGAGGGCCTGGTCTCCTTTTGCATATATTTTTTTCTCTTTTTCATGTTTTTTTAGTTTGTCTTTTAAAAAAAAGCTTTTGGATTTTTTTAACCTCATTTAATTAAGATTTGGTGTAAAAATTAGGATTTGGATAAAAATGAGGTCATGTTTGTGCTTTAACTAACCTCAACGCCACCTATGAGAGAAAATAAAAAAATCATGTCATCATTTTGGTATTAATGGAAGGACTTAATTGTCTTAATTTAACAAATTTTAGGACTTGATTGTATTTTTAAAAGTTTTGAGACTCAATTATACTTTCACGATAAGTTATAGGATTTATATTACACTTTTCTCTATCTTGAACAAATATCCAGTAAGAAGTTAAAAATCTCTAATTTAGCGGTGACAAAACATAATTACCCAACCACCGGCGCGGTGGCTTTAGATAAGGCCTGGC